>NC_064641.1:723156170-723456317 GCF_023864345.2 Schistocerca serialis cubense
ACTGTAGTCAAGCCTTTACATCCCCTCCGCCTTCCACTTTCCTTCATTGCCAAACTGACCGTTCCTTGATGCCCCACAAAGTGTCCGATCAGTCGATCTCTTCTTTTATTGAAGGGTGCCGCCTATTTTTCTCTACGATTTGATTCAGTACAAGCGGCTTGTAGTGAAATTGCGTGCTTATGGAATATCGTCTCAGTTATGTGACTGGATTTGTGATTTCCTGTCAGAAAGATCACAGTTCGTAGTAACTGACGGAAAGTCATCGAGCAAATCAGAAGTGATTTCTGGCGTCCCCCAAAGTAGTGTTATAGGCCCTTTCCTGTTCCTTATCTATCTAAACGATCTGGGAGACTATCTGGGAAGCCATCTCAGATTGTTTACAGATGACGCTGTCGTTTATCGACTAATAAAGACATCGGAAGATGAAAACAAATTGCAAAACGGTTTTTAAAAGATATCTGAATGGTGCGAAAATTGGGAGTTGACCCTAAATAACGAAAAGTGTGAGGTCATCCACATGAGTGCTAAAAGGAATTCGTTAAACTTCGGTTAAACGATAAATCAGTCTAATCTAAAATCCGTAAATTCAACTAAATACCTAGGTATTACAATTACGAGCAAAATAAATTGGAAGGAACACATACAAAATGTTGTGAGGAAGGCTAACCAAAGACTGCGTTTTACTGGCAGTACACTTGGAAAATGTAACAGATCTACTAAGGAGACTGCCTACACTACGATTGTCCGTCCTCTTTTAGAATACTGCTGCGTGGTGTGGGACCTTTACCAGATAGGACTGACGGAGTACATCGAAAAAGTACAAAGAAGGGCAGCACGTTTTGTATTATCGCGAAATATGGGAGACAGTGTCACAAAAGTGATACAGGATTTGGACTGGACGTCATTAAAAGAAAGGCGTTTTTCGTTGCGACGGAATCTTCTTGCGAAATTGCAACCAACAACTTTCTCCTTCGAATACGAAAATATTTTGTTGACATCGACCTACATAGGGAAAAACTATCACCATAATAAAATAAGGGAAATCAGAGCTCGTACGGAAAGATATGGGTGTTCTTTCTTTACGCGCGCTATACGAGATTGGAATAATAGAGAATTGTGAAGGTGGTTCGACGAACCCTCTGCAGGCACTTAAGTGTGATCTGCAGAGTATCCATGCAGATGTAGATGAAGTATCACAATATACTAATGTCATGCTAAATTACTAAATTTTATGGTGCCTTAAATTTAATAAGAAAAATAAATACCACAATCTTTGATATCGCCCATTCTACTAATGAAATGCACTTACATTAAGAAACAAAAGTAAACAAGCAGTTCGTAAATGGAATTATTTAAGTCGCAAAACAAATATTGTGGAATAGACGACCCTGATTTGGACTTTGTTTATGTTAACAGCACTTAGCACATACTAACATTTAAAAGTTTTACATCACGAACACAGCGGCCCGAAGTACACTGGTGCACTACCTTGCAGCATTTCTTTGAATATGTGGTGGAAGTTTCATTGAGCTATGTTAGTTGATATTGACACAACTTTCGCGTGATGTGCCACTGCAAAGCAACGAAGCTCCATGAAACTTGGCCCATTCGTAGGAAGAACTGCTACGGTGTAGTGTAAAACGTAACCGAAGGAAATACGCATTGAGAAGCACTATGCCTCGCCATACCTCAACTCATGGATCCCCAAAACGATAATGTTCGAAAATGTTCCTGGATACGCGATCTGTTCCGACGTCTCACCATACAAAAGTACGTCCATCATTGTCGAACGTGATCGTTATGGTGGTCCGTGAGTTACGGTGCAAGGAGACGTGAAGTTGCCCTTATGTGAGTGTTTTCGGAGATGCCATCGGCCATTACTTCATTTGTAAGGATGACAATGGGCGACCGCATCAAACAGTGCAGGGGCACGAACTCTTGCAAGGAGAGGATACTCGGCAATGGACTGGTCTGACCATTATCCCCTTAAATCCGAACAAGCACGTTTGCGACGCGTTGGGTAAACGTACTGCAGCAAATCCACATGCACCAACGACCATCCAGGATTTGTCAACTGCGCCGATGAAAGAATAGGTCGCCGTGTCGCAAGAAGTCCTTACCAATCTTTTGGCCACGTTCTTCGGGAACACGTTGCACAGCATGCATTTCCGTCCGTGGTTATCCCACACCCTATTATAAACAATGTCCCGCAGTTTTTAATGTGCGGGGGACCATCACGAGTGGGAATGACTTCAATGTAATTATGTGTCACTTCTGTTCGCCTCATTGCTTGATTCTTTCATTTACTCGTACGTTATGTACCACACTGCAGCAGTTCTTTGTATATGTGGTGGAAGTTTCATAGAGGTATGTTAGTTTATAGTGACACATCATACGAAAGTTATTTTCGTCTTTACGTTTTGCACACCAGTGTACATCAGGAACTCGTAAAAGTTAAAAAGAAGCAGATTCTGGAAACGGAGGACTAACTAGTCTGGATAAAAGTGGGGGCAGAAAGTCATTGTGACTTGTTTTTGAGATTATTCCGACGTCTCTAAACATAGATTTAGGAAAAATTTTAAAGTAAATGAAGACAGTATGGAGATCTGAATTTTTTTTGTGAAGTCTCCTTCATCTAAAAATGACGACATTTGCTACAAACTTTTAACAGGCAGAGGACTTTTCTCTTAAAATATTCCGCAAAAATTGCAAAAATAGACATGATCACCCAGAAGCGTCGCCAAAATACGTACGGTGGACTCACTGACGATTTGAAGGGATGATGGGAAAGTAAAAAAAGTTGAAAAGACGCACGTCAGCTAATCAATAAATGTTGATTTACAGGTTCTGTATTTTAATATCAGTTCTCTTACAAACACTCATCCCTCATACTTCCTTTGATTGTAATACTTGGTAATCTATATCGAAAACAGCATGCCACAAACATTTTTATTCTTCATCTTTTTATTTATTTATAATTCCACGTCAATCTGTAAGTACCCTGTAACTGATTTGTTAAACAGTCTTGAGCAAGACTCTCTTCAAGCAGAAGTTTGCTTCGAACACTTCACTAGACATTACCCTCCAGGCGGTAGCTA
Source organism: Schistocerca serialis cubense (assembly GCF_023864345.2). Lineage (NCBI taxonomy): Eukaryota > Metazoa > Arthropoda > Insecta > Orthoptera > Acrididae > Schistocerca > Schistocerca serialis. The sequence continues at coordinate 723,159,269 of NC_064641.1, forward strand.
GAGCTTGTTTTTATTGAATCTAAGAAGCGAATCGACCAAGCAGTAGTAGAGGCAGTCTAATTTAAACATTAATACAAATGTAAGTGCTATTTGATTTTGTCGCTTGTAGTATCTTTTATTCGAAAAATTCGGTGAAGCTTACAAGAAAATTTTGTCAGCTAGTGTTCCTCAGCAGAAGTTATAACTATCGTATACTAATTATATCATTTGTATGTGCTAATATGATATTATACAAGGGTTTGAACTTTAATAGTGGCAACTATTTATTTACAGCTCGTACAAAACAGATACGTGTTTCAAAGTTTTACTGCCCTTCAAAGTGGTCACCAACATTGTGTATAGCCCGCTGCCAGCGATGTGGAAGTCGTAGGATACTCTTAGCAGTGCCAGTTGTGTTGACAGTTGGAGCGAAGCGGCCGATTGTTCGACAAATTTGTAGTAGTTCTGAAGCGAATGCCATGATGTGTTTCCTTCAGTTTACAAATCGAGTTGAACTCACTTGGGCTTAAGTTAGGGGAGTGCAGTAGGTGGTATAGCACTTAGCAGCCCCATCACACAAACAAATCAGGAACAGCTTACACTGTACGTGTCCTAAAAAATGATGGCCAGGTTCTGCAGAAAGTGTCATCACTTCTGTCTCTAAGCTGGTCGTGCATTGTGTTCCAAAAATCCACAGCATAGAGACAGAAGTGATGACACTTTCTGCAGGACCTGACCATCATTTTGCTGGTCAATGCTCAAGCACGTATAGTGCAATCAGTTACTGATTTCTTTGAGTGATGGGGCTGCTAAGTGCTACACCACCTATTGCTCTTCCCTGATTTAAGCCCTCGTGAATTCAACTCGATTTATAAACTAAGCAAACACTTCACGGCATTCACTTCAGAACTGCTAAAAATTCGTCGGGCGATAGACCGCGCCGCTCGAACTGTCAACACAACTGGCACTGCTAAGAGTATCCTACGACTTCCACATCGTTGGCAACGGGCTATACACAATGCTGGTGACTACTTTGAAGGTCAATACAACTTTGAAACACGTATCTATTTTGTACGAGCTGTAAATAAATAGTTACTGCTATTAAAGTTCCAACCCTCGTATTAGGCGTACTTTTGGTCAGAAGTCCCAAAGAGAGGAGATCCTGAGTGATATTAAACAAGTCATAAAACAAAAATACACAACACCCATTTACAAACAAAAAGAAATACACTGAAGTGTCAAAAGTCTTGGGATACCTCCTAATATCTTGTCGAACTTCCTTTGTCCACCATAGTGCAGCGACCCAACGTGGCACGCATACAAGAGGTCGTCGGAAGGCCCCTACAGAAACACTGAGCTATGCAGTCTCTATAGCCGTCCAGAACAGCGAAAGTGTTGCCGATGCAGGATTTTGTTTACGAGACTACCTCTCGACTGCGTCCTACGTCGGGTGATCTGGGTGACCGAATCGTTCGCTCGATTTGTTCAAAATGTTCTTCAAACTAAGCGCCACCAACTGTGCGCCGGTGACATGGCGCGCCGTCGTCCACAGAAATTCCATCTTTGTTTGCGAAAATGGCGTTCATGAATGGGTGCAAATGGTCTCCAGGTAGCCCAACATAACCATTTCCATTCAATGAACGGTTCAGTTGGACCTGGGGACCCAGCGCATTCCGTGTAAACAAAGCCCATATCATTACAGAGCCTCCACCACCTTGAAGGTGCCTTGTTGACATCTTGAGTCCATGACTTCGTGGGATCTCTGCCACACTCGAACCCTACCCTTAGCTCCCACCGAGTGAAAACGGAGCTCAAGTGATCAGGCCACGGTTTCCCAGTAGTCTTAGGATCCAACCGATATGGTGACGAGCCCAGGAGAAGTGTTGCAGGCGATGTCGTGCTGTTAGCAACGGCAATCCGCTGGTTGTCTGCTGCCATCGCCCATTAATGCCAAATTTCGCCGCACTGTCCTAACGGATACTTTCGTGGAACGCCCCCCACTGATTTTTGCGGTTAATTCACGCATTGCTGCTTATCGGTTAGCACTGACAACTCTACGTAAACGTAGCTGCTCTCGGTCGTTAACTCAACGCCGTCGGATACTGCGTCGTCCATAGTGAGAGGTAAAGTCTAAAATGAGGTACTCGAGTCACGCTTTTGACGCTGTGAATCCCGGAATATTGAATTCCCTAACGTTTTCTGAAGTGGAATGTTCTATGCGTCTAGCTCAAACTACGTTCTAGGTCTGTTAATTCCCGTCGTGGGGCCATAATGACGTCTGAAGCCTTTTCATATGAATCACCTGAGTACAAATGACAGTTCCTCCAGTGTACTGCCCTCTTACGTTGTGTACACGATACTGTCGCCGTCTATATGTGTGCATATGGCTATGCCATGACTTTTGTCACCTGCATGTCTATTAATGTACCTTCCACAGGTCTCAAGTGAAATGGTTCTTGTGGATTTAGATTAATTCAAAATATGCTTAACATATTTTCGTTTAGAAGGTAATATCGAACTTCTAAAGATTGTTGCAAATGTACAGTACAATGAGATGAGTATGGCGTTTCTTAGGCTGTTGTAGTCACTCGTCATGCAAGAGATAATCAGTTTACAACACATGTTTACACTGGTCATCTTACTGCGCTCAAGATTTTCACATTATTTGGTACTACTAATAGCATATACACATCTGTGCCTTCTACAACGCAATTCATCAGTGATGTAGTAGTTACGCACTAAAACATGCCTTAAGCTCCTCTTACACTGAGCTTTATTTGCAGTTAAATTTTGTTGGCTGCTGGCAAGTTATTGAAAATATATTTTTGTGAATAATGGACGCCTGTGTAGACCAAAGTAAGTGGTTATCAATCTCCGTCAACATTAGTCTTATTTCTAGGGCGTCCCCATCAGGTTTCATTAAGGAATAAATATACTGGGAAGCAGTTCTTCAGGGAATTTGAGTAAGCAAAGGACCTTAGCTTTTTTATTTTTATATAACATATACCTGACAACATCGGGATGGAAGGAAACGTCTAACGATAAAAGTAGTAACACTTTTGGGTGTGGTTTACTTCATTTTCCCTTACCACTTTCAGATCTGTATTGCAGTTGTACCATTCGTGGATCGAATTATAGACATCTTTATCTTCATGATTATGCAGATATTCTAGACAAAGTTGACCGATGGAATCTGCCCTGCTTTTTAGCCGAGATTAAGACTTTTCCTGCAGTTTACGAGTAGGAATTTTATGCCGATAGCACCATTACTCGGCTGACAATTCAAAAAGACTTCACTATCTTTTACTTTCACGCAAGGCATTTTAACTAGCTGAATAAAAAGTTGTAGAGGAGGTAGACCACTGTAGTGACCCGAGGGTAAAATAAACTAAAGCTGAATTGTATTATGTATGTTCTCCGTTTTTTAAAATTTATTTTCACGGGCACATCGACGAAGTATACCTTGACTGGGATGCCCCCATAATGTATACAACATGTCAAGTAACTGTAGACATTTGTACAAATATGAATTTTCACACATATTGTGCATTTTAGGAACTAACAAGCCTCATTGGAGTGCTACGTGTGTGAACATGCCTGTTTTGCATAAAGTGCTGTTTGTCTGTAAATGATTTTACTTTTGACAAGCCTGTGTATAATGTACTGTACATACTCCACTTTAATGACGACATTCCGTGAGTGATAAAATCTTAATGGAACACGATTTATAACCAAAAAAATTATTTAATGCTATTTTGACTATAAAAAGCTTTTCAAGTTAAATATAGATCGATCCTTCCATTTTCTCAATCTGCGAAACATTTGGTCATTTGCACCTTTGAATGCCCTTGTACTCGGATTTACAGATGCCATGAGAAATGATAATCTCCACTCCCGCCTGCTGTATTTATCTTCTTCCCAGATACGACATACCGTTTGTATTTCAGTTGTATCTGCCGCTCTTTTCTGATCCACAGTCAGAGAAGTGAAGACTAGCCAGAGATGCAAGGAATCTGAATCCGACCCCCATTCCCTGCTGAAGTAGTGCGCTGTATTTTCTGTGACCAGTGATTCTAATCAGCGGTTCTTCAACATTTCAGCCTAGTTTTACAAAGAAGTTGCATACACCCTTCCACAACAACCATTGACTGTTTCGTTCGTCCTGCCGACACTGTACGAAATGGATTTACAGAGGTGGCTCGAGGGCTGCTTTCAGTTTTACTACGAAGCAATCTGACACGTGAAGACTCAGGTGACTGAAAATGAAGAAAACACGAACACAATGACATAGAAAGCAGCAGAATTGATATCACGAAGAAATTATATTTAGCAGTTTGAGAAAAGATTGTCACAAAACTCACTACTGGTCGCAACATTGGCCGCAACTAGTGCAGCACGAGATATGTGTCACCTGGCGGCTGATCTCGTTTATCTAATCTGTAATTTTCTTTTCATATCTCTTAGTCACACATTTATATGGTTTTATGATGTTTCTGGTTGCTATTGCATTTTATTAGTTTTGTAGAAGATGAGACAAATAAAAGCGGCCAGGAGAACAGAGTTCCACGGTATAAAGAAACGCAGAAGAGGAAAGGTAATGACTATGTGACTATAGTAGATGTTGAAACTGAACACCATTCATCTCTTAGCATTTTTGGCCCGTCGTCAGCAAGTTGCTGAAGGCAGATCTGAGGTGAGTGATCGCACACTTGCAGATCAGGTGACCTGGGTGGCCAGCTAGTGCCGCTACTAGACGATCTCTGCTGACAACTCTGTCTGGTGTAACGATTGTGTGAATGTGCTCTAAAGTTCGGCCGGTTGTATGGGCAGTTGCTTCACCGTGTTGGTGTGCGGGCACGTTTCCGAATGTTTTTATCTTTTACAAAATAAGCCCTCTCTGACCCCATTTTCGACCCAAGCGTATGCAACGCGTATGCACTCGTTGCTGGCACTCTGACACCATTAAACTTCTCAGAAACAACTGACCACACCGTTTCCACGACTTTTTTGACACGTAACTTCCCACAATGAACACCCGCTGCTCCACTGTGGGTACCATCGCCCTCTTTAGACTGCTCCACTCACACTGACACAGCACGCACTACGTTCTGAATCGGTGTGGATCACGTGGCGGGCGTACAAGTCCTCTCTTCTAAATACACTCCTGGAAATTGAAATAAGAACACCGTGAATTCATTGTCCCAGGAAGGGGAAACTTTATTGACACATTCCTGGGGTCAGATACATCACATGATCACACTGACAGAACCACAGGCACATAGACACAGGCAACAGAGCATGCACAATGTCGGCACTAGTACAGTGTATATCCACCTTTCGCAGCAATGCAGGCTGCTATTCTCCCATGGAGACGATCGTAGAGATGCTGGATGTAGTCCTGTGGAACGGCTTGCCATGCCATTTCCACATGGCGCCTCAGTTGGACCAGCGTTCGTGCTGGACGTGCAGACCGCGTGAGACGACGCTTCATCCAGTCCCAAACATGCTCAATGGGGGACAGATCCGGAGATCTTGCTGGCCAGGGTAGTTGACTTACACCTTCTAGAGCACGTTGGGTGGCACGGGATACATGCGGACGTGCATTGTCCTGTTGGAACAGCTAGTTCCCTTGCCGGTCTAGGAATGGTAGAACGATGGGTTCGATGACGGTTTGGATGTACCGTGCACTATTCAGTGTCCCCACGACGATCACCAGTGGTATACGGCCAGTGTAGGAGATCGCTCCCCACACCATGATGCCGGGTGTTGGCCCTGTGTGCCTCGGTCGTATGCAGTCCTGATTGTGGCGCTCACGTGCACGGCGCCAAACACGCATACGACCATCATTGACACCAAGGCAGAAGCGACTCTCATCGTTGAAGACGACACGTCTCCATTCGTCCCTCCATTCACGCCTGTCGCGACACCACTGGAGGCGGGCTGCACGATGTTGGGGCGTGAGCGGAAGACGGCCTAACGGTGTGCGGGACCGTAGCCCAGCTTCATGGAGACGGTTGCGAATGGTCCTCGCCGATACCCCAGGAGCAACAGTGTCCCTAATTTGCTGGGAAGTGGCGGTGCGGTCCCCTACGGCACTGCGTACGATCCTACGGTCTTGGCGTGCATCCGTGCGTCGCTGCGGTCCGGTCCCAGGTCGACGGGCACGTGCACCTTCCGCCGACCACTGGCGACAACATCGATGTACTGTGGAGACCTCACGCCCCACGTGTTGAGCAATTCGGCGGTACGTCCACCCAACCTCCCGCATGCCCACTATACGCCCTCGCTCAAAGTCCGTCAACTGCACATACGGTTCACGTCCACGCTGTCGCGGCATGCTACCAGTGTTAAAGACTGCGATGGAGCTCCGTATGCCACGGCAAACTGGCTGACACTGACGGCGGCGGTGCACAAATGCTGCGCAGCTAGCGCCATTCGACGGCCAACACCGCGGTTCCTGGTGTGTTCGCTGTGCCGTGCGTGTGATCATTGCTTGTACAGCCCTCTCGCAGTGTCTGGAGCAAGTATGGTGGGTCTGACACACCGGTGTCAATGTGTTCTTTTTTCCATTTCCAGGAGTGTATTTTGTAATCCCGAGTAATTCGATGCCACTGCTACTGTTACCCGTATGTAACATGAGCGCTGAGTATGTGATTTTCCAAACAACATCTCAAAATACTGGGCTAATTTCATCGACAAAGTTACACTGCATTGATTCCCCAACCCACTCATGTTTGTGTTGCGAATCTCTTGGCCTCTGTATCGCCTGAACCGATGACTGCACTTTTATGTAGATAGTTATTTCATGTCTATAAAAAGCTTCCTATAGGGTTAGAGAAAATAGTTTACATTATACAGGGTTTTAGGCGTATAAGTGCATATATTTTTATTCGCGATTGAGGACAGTGTATTGAACTACATTACAATACTATTTACTTCACTTTCAGGCTAATAATTATAGCTATTAAGAGTAGTATGTTTTTAAGTTGGTTTGTACCTCCAAGTAAATGTGGTAAGAGCAAGCGATTAATGCTTATTTTTCCCTAGGCAGCAGGTTAGGTGTTGCAGTGGGGACACATGGATGCAAAGCGGTTAGTCTATACAGGCAGGCGTAGAGCACCTAGAGGTGCAGTTATATTCACAGAGAAAACATCATATAGTCAATATTGTTATGTGTTTTTGGGAACACTGTTAGATACAGAGACCACCCTAAAGCGGGTACATTTTAAGGTACTAAGGATCTCTATATCTGCACTTATACCCACTCTTACACACTCTGTAGAATCTCTTTGCCTGACTTTGATTTCAATTTTGGAGTTCCATCTCTTGTGATGACTTCTAATGGGGATGTGACTTTCATATCATTCTGTACGCTGATATCAGTTCGATAAATTGCTTGCTGCATGTGCCTTGCAAGCTCCATTCCTTCCTTGCCACTTCCAGTGGCTTTACACATTTAATTCAACATTCCTGCCAGACTCCCACTATTTTAGTTACTATATATTATCTGTTTTTATCATTCCTCTGTTTTGAAGACAATATCGAATACTCATGTCATTTTCTCTCTGTTGTTAGTTCCTGGCTATCAACAATTTTGACTGACGAGATGTGGAATGTGACTACCATAAGCTCGTATTTTGTTTTCTTCGTAATTTTGTTTTTCTGAATTGATAATGCTAACATTGCTTACCCCCACATATTCGGATTTATGAACAGTTACCTTTACTTCCGAATACTGTATGATGTTCTTGTCTGTAGTTGGTTTGAAAGTGTTCACTTACTGGCAACAGCTACCTTGAAGCATCCGAATATTTCTTTTCTTTTCCTTTGTTAGTACCTACAATATTATTTGAAGTCATTGTAAAATGGAATAAATCGGGAAGTAACTAAATTTATTTTAAGTTAACTGATTATTTCCCGATTCACTACGAGGAATAGTAGTAAACCTTTAAAAATCACAGCGGAAAAATAGAGCGATGTAATTAATTTCTCGGCAGTTTGGAGGCAAATATCTTAGTCGTGCAACACATTCAAATCCCAGTCTCACAGTGCCGCAGCATGGCACTGCAGAGTCCAAATGCAAATGACTCAATCCATCGATATGATGGAGTATCGTGGGCTCATTCCTTTTCTGCATCTGCAATCATTCATATAGAGTTTCTTGAACTGCTACTTGGTGCAAATTTTACGTGCCGAAGACACTACCAGCGCAGCCAAATAAATATGAACGTCGATGAACGAAGTGGTACACCAATCTCTCTGCGGAGGGCAGTGAATTTTAAGGAAAGTGGAAGCTCTTGTGGTGTCGACTGATGATACAGGTGCCAAAGTAAGGTTGGTACCTCGCAACCCACCCACAGGAGTTGCAAGACACATTGCTGGTGTCCGGCGTAGCCCCACCTAGAAACATTTAGCTACGTACTCCACCACAACCACTCTTCCACTTAGCGCCAAACAAAGTACCACTCCCGTAATATTTTAGTATTGTCTTCTACCAGGCCAGCTGTGTGATCACTCTATTAGGCCGAACTCTACGTGATAGCTATTATTAAATGTACCCTGAGTGAGAGACTTGTATTGTATCTGTATCAAGTGATACGTTCATATTCAGAAACAGTTGTAAATACTCGTGACTTTCCTCTGGAAGTGGATTACACAAAGTTAAATAATTATTCTTATCTATGTTAAAATAAAGTGAACCACTATTCTGTGTTTTATAGTACTCACTTGTTCTCTTGACAGAGAAAATAAAGATCCTACCATCGTGCTGTCGAGTGTATTTTCTTTCAGGTGCTCGAAGACAAGACGATAGTGGCAAAAACTGAAATTTGTCATGAATCAGTTTTCAATATGTTGTATAACATTTTGAATACAATAAAGGTCGCCTCCCACCAGGTTCTGCTACTAGCCACCCCCATTCAAAAAGGTCACCGGACTTAGGCAGCAGCTGAACTGTTGACACTGTGTCAGGCCAAAACAAGTGTCTTCATTGGCCAGCTAATCAATATATACGAGTTTTGGGTGTATCACTATGAGTCCGAGATAGCGGAACAAAGCAAGTAGTGGAAACATGTGGATTCAGGACGACCTCAATAAAGCCCAAGGGCCAACCATTATCGGGTAAGGTGTAAATCGGGACAGTAGAGGTCTGGTGCTAAGAGATTACACTCGTAAAAAGGCAAACTATCGAAATCTGTGGAGGTTCCGAGAGGCTGTCAAGAGGAAGCATCACCGGAAGCTATTCAACACGATTTTTTTGCTGCATGACTTCTCCCCAGCTCATTCTGCACAGTACACTTTGTAATTAATCAAATGAATACTGTCTGTACGATGACTTGTCCCTGGAACGGTGTTCCATTACTCTGAATAAACCTTCATTGAAGGATATAGTCACGTTATTAAAATATAACTTTTAACTTAGCTGATTTTCTTGAGATGGGCTACATTGTGTTCGTATTGATGTATGATGACGTATACTAGTCTGGTTTGTACGAAAAACATCTACCGATGCGAGAATTCTGAAAGTCTGATGAATCATTGTCTAGGAAATGAAATAAGTATCTGCATTTTTAAATATCTGTGTTTTAACTCTTCAAACATCGGAATAACAGAGTGCAAAATTTCGCGTACGCTACGTACATTCTACGATTTGTAATGTTATTATAATTCATTAACAAGGATATGTAATTTTTCCCGTCTCTTGACTGTTATACATCATTCGTTTCCTTGAGCTATCAATTCCAACTAAAATGTCTGCCTTCAACCACATTATACTTACGAGTATACTCGCCAAGTCTAAAAAGACAAATTATTCGGTCTATAACTTTGCTTCCGCCATTTTCCAGTAGACAGCAACAGCAGCAAATGGTGGTGAAGGTGAAAGGTCGTAAGTGTCATACAATAAGCTTTGGCATTAGTAAACACAACGCCATCAAAATATTTGTCGATTTGTGATTGCGTCAACAATTTATTCTCGATTGAATATATCTGCTTAAGAGACCAGTTCTCGTCATTTGCGGAAAGTCTTATTTTCTGCTTTAACACGAAGAAATCTGCGGCAGAGGCTCAAATGATTTTGGATAAGACCTATGGTGAGGTACCTATTCGCGAAACAACGTGCAAAGAATGGTCTCAAAGCTTTGAGAACGGTGATTTTGTCGTGACGATGGAAGGGGGAAGGTTCTCGAAGCTACTGAAACCGATGGAAAAAATCATAGAAGATCGTTATCGAAGACACTTGATGCGTTTTAGCCAAGCACTGAAAGAAAAATGGCCACAATACAGCGACAGCCATAAAAAGGTGATTTTGCAGCGTAACAGTCCTCGACCCCATGTCGCACAATCCGTCGAAACATACCTGAAAAAGTTGAATTGGGAAGTTCTACCTCAAATGCCGCATTCTCCAGACATTGCTCCCTCTGACTGCCATCTTTTACGATCAATGGCAGACGGTCTGCCTGACCCCAACCTCCCCTCATATGGACAAGTGTAAAATGGGATCGATTTGTGGATCTCATCGTAACAAACGTAGTTCTTCCACTGCGGGATTCGTACGCTGCCCGAAACATGGGAGAGAGTCGTAGCGAGCGGTAGCCAGTACTTTGAATTGTAAATTCTTTGTATGTTACTCACAATAAAGCCTCAAATTTCAATAAAAACAGCAAAAACAAAGCTATAGACCTAGTGTAAAGATAACTTTTGAAGCAAAGAAGTTTACATCGTTGACAAAGACATTAATTAGTGCATATTTGGTAATACATGGCCGTTTTAATTTACTGATTTTTGTGTCAAAACTTCAAAATTTTCGAAACACAAGAATTTAGTTGGTATCGTTTTATTCGAACATTTTAATTTATATAACGAAATTACAGATACTCGACGATATCTAAGAATTCAGAATATGTCCTACGGTTGATTCGATCACAAGTCGTCTATGCTGTGTCCCCAGGCCATCAAATTATGTCTCACTCTGGACTTCTGCTGTCGTGGCAACCAGTGACTCCTTCCCCTTTCGTCGGAGGGAGGAATCATGACGTGGCAGCCATTCCCAGAATGACGACGAAGTAATTTTAGGACTGTCACGTTTCGTGAACAGTCAAATGCGGACTTCTATATCCATTTTCTCCGTCAAGTCGTCCACCACTAGTAACAATGCGTTATTTGGAAGGTGAACTCCGAGAAAAGGCGAAACACGGAGTTTGATCGTCACAGCTTCATTTTTTCGAGCTGATAATTATAACTTTATGATTGCCTTCAGTATGTTTCAGAACCTAAATAGGGAACTGGGTTTTAATTCTTTTTATGGCAATATTATAGACACGACACATTTGGGATTATGCATTAATGCAGCGTACACCGTTGCTACCCAGTTTTCAACCGTCACTAGAACATGCTCCCCAGTAGCAGCCCTGTATTTCACTGTAATTATTTGATCTCTCTGCTACCGAGCGCTTACGTCTCGGGAAATACAACTGTAGTAGCAGCGCTGTCGACAGCAATTTAGCTCGCCCCGCCGCCTGGAAAGGCTGGGACGTAGCGGCGACGCACCTCTCGTGTAGCCTGGAAGCGTAATTTGCTGGCGGGCCGCGCCACGCGCGCGAGTTATGGTAGCACCCCCCTGCGCGGTCGGCGGGCGAAAACAGGTGTATACATAAATAAATACATAAATGAATAAATGAGGGAGCGCGCCTCCGCTGTTAGCGGGGCCCCCATAAGGAAGGCGGGGGACGCTCCGGCGTGCCCTTGGCTGGGCACACAGCCAGGCTTGTTACTCGCGGAGGGCCGCCGGACGTGCTTATCTGGCCGTGGCCGCCTGCCCACACCTTATTTATGCCGCTCGGGCGATGCCTTCCCGCGCTACGGGAAAACTGAATTTGATTTGAATTGAAATTCGGAACGTGACTTGCACCGCTACCACCTTAGTCACCCCAGGACACGGTACATCTCCTCACTGTACCTCTCCGTGCGTGAGTGTGTGTGTGCGTGTATGTGTGTGCTTGGTGCGTACATGAATGCGAGCGTGGCTGTCTATTCATGCATAATTACTCGAGTAACATTGGAGCTTGTGTCTTGCTCGCTAGGGGATTCCCCATCACGCTACTCCCGTGCTGGTTTGCTGGTTCTTTCGAGCTGTCGCGCGGGTCAGCATATCTGGCAGGGGTACGTATTAGCGAAAGCAGTTAATATGAGGGCTGTTGGGAAAATAAGATACGATCGGGTGCGAAATGGAGACCACAGCGAAACTTCGAAGAAGCTTTGCACAAATGTGTTTGGCAGTGTCTCTAGTAGATAGTGTCGGAAGCTCCTAGTAGATAATGTCGGAAGTTCCATGCTGCTTTTCGCGGATGATGCTGTAGTATACAGAGAAGTTGCAGCATTAGAAAATTGCAGCGAAATGCAGGAAGATCTGCAGCGGATAGGTATTTGGTGCAGGGAGTGGCAACTGGCCCTTAACACAGACAAATGTAATGTATTGCGAATACATAGAAAGAAGGATCCTTTATTGTATGATTATATGATAGCGGAACAAACACTGGTTGCAGTTACTTCTGTAAAATCTCTGGGAGTATGCGTACGGAACGATCTGAAGTGGAATGATCATATAAAATTAATTGTTGGTAAGGCGGGTGCCAGGCTGAGATTCATTGGGAAAGTCTTTAGTAAATGTGGTCTATCAACAAAGGAGGTGGCTTACAAAACACTCGTTCGGCCTATACTTGAGTATTGCTCATCAGTGTGGGATCCGAACCAGGTCGAGTTGAAAGAGGAGATAGAGAAGATCCAAAGAAGAGCGGAGCGTTTCGTCACAGGGTTATATGGTAAGCGTGATAGCGTTACGGAGATGTTCAGCAAACTCAAGTGGCTAACTCTGCAACAGAGGCGCTCTGCATCGCGGTGTTGCTTGCTGACCAGGTTTCGAGAGGGTACGTTTCTGGATGAGGTATCGAATATATTGCTTCCCCCTACTTATACCTCCCGAGGAGAGCACGAATGAAAAATTAGAGGGATTCGAGCGCGCACGAAGGCTTTCCGTCAGTCGTTCTTCCCGCGAAACATACGCTAGTGGAACAGGAAAAGGAGGTAATGACAGTGGCACGTAAATTGCCCTCCGCCACACACCGTTGGGTGGCTTGAGGGGTATAAATGTTGATGTAGTATGTCCATCGACGGCGTCACGTCGCTCTCTTCAGTACAGAGCGCACATTATGCACATAAAGATGCCTCTGCAGCCCTTAATTGGCTCCCCCTGAGCTTTGTCTTTGCTCACGTGAACCGCTAGCTATGAAGGCAATATTTTGGTAAAGATAACTAGCTGTACACCAGCGTAGAGAACTGGCGGAAACCACAAGCGGCTGTCCTCTATGACGAGGTTACTGAGAAATTGGAACAACGCTACGACAGATGTCGAAGTTAGAGCGACTACTATGTACAGAAATAGCTGGAAAATGCGGCGAACTGTTGAAAATCAAACATTTTTCAGTTTCACAGTGGTTTCCGTTTCGCAACTAATCGGACCTTAGGTTCCGAATATCCCTCGTAAGTTTGGTTTGGGGTTCTTGTGACGCTGAAGATCTACATCGGTCCTCTCTAATGGAAGAATTGAACTGAATAACGGACACGTCAGTTTACAGAACTTCCGATGCGTAAGTTGATGTGTACTATCAGTAACGGTAAGATTTGCATGAAAAAATAACAAAGAATACGTATATAGTGACGCACCTGAGACAGACAAGACAAAATACTTCCAGAACAGATAATTATATCGAGGTCTCCATGCGATTTCCATATTTTTGGAGTCCTGAAAAAAATCGTTCGTGGCCGTCGATTTGCTTCGGCCGAACAGGTACACGCCTTGGTACAATCATGGTTCCGATGGCAAGCGCAAACGTTTCGCAGTGAAAGTACTGACCGGCTTGTCTGACAATGCGATAAATGTATTAACAGTTATGGGGATTGCTTTTGAAATAATAAACAGTATACTTATTTTTTTTTCCAAGTATCTGTTTTCATTTGACTGCCTCTTATAGCTGCCAAATTATAACGCCGAATTTGATTTCTTGTTGTAACTACAAGCTTTTTTTGTTGTGCTGAAAAGATGTTTCGAAGAGGAAGTAAACGAAATAACGCTGGTGAAGGCTGCTCAAATAGTTATAAGGTGTCGACGTCAACAAGAACCATCTCGCCGTCAGGAGAAGATGTGTCACAAACTAGTGCCTTCTTCTACCAGATGTATGCAAACACGGAACTTAAGCACAGTTCGTGTGTATTACTGTGGCGATTCAAATCAAGTAGTCGAGAAAGTGGGTGCAGTCTTAGTTTATTCCAAATGTCGCTAAACTGTTACAGCAACTGTGCGGTTGATTATGCAAGGTGGTCTGATCGGACCAATCACTCAGAGTCTGTCTTTGCAAATATAATAAAAAAATTCTGTTTTGAAATTGTAAGATTGAAATACGACAGTAAAAAAGAACAGCTATTGAATAAAGAAGTGTAACTAACATGTTAGCAATTTCATACAAAAATTTGGTATCGGTAAGAAGTACGTCCAGGTAATGAGATACTTATATGAGTCACGAGTATGGTTTAAATACGCACAAAATTTCGCAAGCATTTTCCGTAAATAAGGTTCTCAGGCAAGAGTCCAAATTAATACCGACTTTATTTAAGGTATAGTTACAAAACACTTCGCAAAACTAGAGAAGGAAGTGTAGTGGAATGGCAGTCCCTTAGCACAAGAAGTACTGTAAACTTGAAAGCGGGAGACAAAAATGACAAAGATACATGTTCAGGAAACTAGACGAAGGCTATTAAAAACTGGGTCTTACAATAAACATGAAAAAGACAGAATACATGGTGAAGATGAACGAGAAGTTTCAGATATACGAGTCTGCAAAATTAAAAATTTCTGTACATTTAAATACCTGTGCGTCACATATACAACAAACGAAATAGTGTACAAGCTATCACAAATAAAATTAGGCAAGGAAAAAGATTAATTGCGCAATCTAACTCCTTGCTATGGAGTCACAAAATTACAAAGAAACCAAGGGTGTTGCTGTGGAAGTCAATCGTAGAGAGCAACTCCACATGCGGTGCTGAAATACGAGAGCTAATCAAAAACAAAAAAATAAAATAAAATAAACTGATATCCCATTAGCTGGATTATTCACGAAGAAGTTGTCGCATCACCTGTCCGTAACGCGCCAAAAATGAATGAAAATGGGAATTTATCGTAGAAAAATACACTATTCTTGCTGCTATAGATTGAAAAATATTAACTTCATAAGGCCACTTCCAACGAACGGATGATAGCCGATAGCCAAAAGAAAACTACGAATGCGCACGAGCTCTGCAAAGAACGCTTGGAAGACCGCCTAGAAGATTGGAGCAAGATGTTAAAGATATGATGAATTCAAGGTACCTCCAGGAAGAAAATTGGACACATAGTTTTCAACGTATTTAATCTTTTCCATATTTCGCTCCAGCAAAGCTTCATAGCAATATCTTTCAAAATTAGTTACAGTTCTCCGAATGATGTCCGCCATATCTACAAAATGATGTGGCGTTTCCGTGCAAGATTTTGTTTATGGATGAAGCATCGATTACCAACTGCACCAAATAAATATTGCGATACTCACTACCGCCCAGCTGAAAATCCACACTGGCTTACGATGTGATCTTGATCTGTTAACGCGCAATGCGAGCTTTTCTAGAACCCCATTATTAGTCACTGTTATGTAAAGTAAGTGAAACTGATCTTTAAACATGTATAACTTTAATTCACATACCTCTATGGCATCCGCTTAGAATGCGTTGTAGCTGCCAGGATAGAAAAGAATGCACCATTGTTTCGAATGCCGTCAAGAAGATACTCCTTAACTCTAGCAGTCCTCGGTAATCATCTTGCTGTTGTCTCTGCTTAGAATTTTGATTTTCAAGGAACCCATGAATAAGAAAGCTTCATTTGCTACCGGCTATATAAGCGTTCTTGTTGACTTTAGACAAAGCTACTCTAAATTTATGTGCGGGCTGGAAGTTACCCCCTTCAGGGAATCAAAACAATTATCCCTTGCCTTGAAAGGCTGCTAGTGTTGTGTGTCTGTCTACAGTTTCAACATTTTGAGCACTGGGGGCAACTTCACATCACAGTTCAACACAAACAGAAACACAGCAGACGATCGCTGACAGTACCACAGTAGTCTCTTTGTTTGGCCTTAAGTTTTCGCCGCTAAGCTGCAGCTCTGTCCAAATCAACAACGGAAGATGACACTTTTAGCCTCATCTGGCTACTAGAACCAATATTATACAATACTGATGTTCTACTACAAATGAAATGATGATATTTATTTAATATTACAATATTAGGACTAAAATCTTATAATAGAGATATCAAAAATAAGGATAATAGTACAATTTTATTTAATAAAAATAATAGTAATAAATCTAAACTGCGTATTAAAATTTACACAGCAAAAATTGTTAACTTCATGGTCGATTAGGGTCGTCTTGTATCGTCCAATTGAGCTAAAATTATGCATATATCGTTTTCTTATTGATTGGAACAAAGTAGGGGCGAGGGAGCCACACGTTTTGATAGTTGAAGATTAACAGCAACCCTAAATGTGTACTTGCAGACTGGACTCCGACCACACTGGGAACTATTGTTTGTCTCACGCCGCTATATATAACTGAGTTAGATTCCCGCCACCCACTTTTCACTTTGGTACTCCTTTGTTTTCCAGATTTCGCACTGATACTACGTGAACCGCAAAGTCTCTTAACATCTTCCATCTGTGGTGGATGTGAGGGCCAGCGAGATTGTAATAAATTGAGTGCTGGCCCCCAAGAGTTACTTACCCTCCCACTGTCAAGATGGTTTCATCTCATCCAGTAACATTAGGTTCAATACCCCCCAAGTAATTCACACCGTATATATTGGCAGATTTTAATGAACTAACAGAAAAAATAATACATTACAGTTGATCGTTGTTACAGACGTGTCTTATTATGGCTGTTCAGCATAACGTTCATCATTCTATTCTGATAAATGTTATATTCAAGAAAAAACAAACAATTTAAGCTAGCGTCGTATTGTTCCCTGTAGTGCTCAGAACAAAAACAATGAACAAATTTTAATGTGATCATTACTAACTTTTCTATAGGAGCGGGTATACAATGTAAAAGGCATATTACTATACACATAACTAGGTCTACTTTGAGTCTTCGGGTCGATTCCACAATGCCACGTCTTGTAGGCGATAACATCTCGATTTTTAAAAATGAACAAAAAATCATTGAATACACTTGATCATATATATTTTGAAGATAATAGTTTTCAAAACAACGGAGATATATATTTACAATTTGTTTATGGGATAGTACAAATCCTAGTAGTACTAGGAGGCTTAAACTGAAACTGCTGTCTCTGTATATCAGGCTACAAATAGCGGCATGGTCATGGTCTAGGTGGCAAGTGCACGTACAGTGCCTGAGGAAGCCGGGTGGATCGGTCTTCGAAACAGTGAGCTTAACGTGGAAACAACAACTCAGGAAAAAAAGTAAATTCCTCTGTGTACCACTACACAACACTGTTATGTTCTCCAAATCATTTTCATTATCAGGACTGCGAAATAAACTTCCTGAAAATGTCAGAGAAATTATAATCGTTTCAAATATCAAAAGACAGCTCCTTCTATCGCAATAGCTATTTACTCTGCAGTTCACTCTCGTCAACTCTCCCTCGCCCACCACTTTTCCCTCCCCTTGTCTACGGGCTTCTCTATTGCAATGCTTTTATTTCTCGGCAGACATATTCAATCTTATCCTGTTTCATTATCCCTTCCACTTTTCTAATACCAAACAAGGCTTCAAAAGTGCTAAATTAATCAATATCATTCTTAATGGCTTCATTATTTTATTATTATTATTATTAATGTAACTATTATTATTGCAAATTATTATTTTTGTTAATAATGCAAATTACTGCTATTGTGATTATTATACAATACTGTTTCGCGTGTGTTGTTCCTGGCCAGAAATAAGAGAGAACCTTAAGGCCCTAATTTGGTCAGGATAAATGAGCAATAAATAAATAAATTAGTTAATAAAGCCATAGATCAAGGCAATGAAATGGATGATCTCCGAAGAAAATTTAGCTGAACGCAACATCAATGATTATTAACAAAACGTTGAAAGATGTATTTGAAAAATGGGTTTCTGGATTAGGGTTTCGGGGCAAGGAGGACTCTTCGTGCTGTATTGAATGGAGAGTCAGCGAAAGAAGTAGAATAAATTCCTGGTGCGCTCCAGGGAAGAGTGGTGGGAAATTTGCCCACATTGTGGATCAACTACCTGGTAGAAAATATTAATAGCAACGTTTGAATTTTTGTAAATGATGCACTTAAGGATATTTATAACGAAGCATCGCCAGAAAAAAGTGCGCAGATCCCCAGTAATATCATGATAATATTTCAGGATGATGCAACAATTGGAAAACCTATTTTCATTGCTACAAACGTAAAACGATACGCTTCGAAAAACGCTTAAAAGTATTATCCTACAACAATAATATCGAAGAGTCACAAATGGAACCAGTCGACTGGCACAAATACCTGGATGTAATAGCCCATAGTGATGCCGGTCGATTTCTAATTAAAGTGCAGCTGCGCACACAGGTTGAGTGTGGGGCTATAATTGTCGCATGATAGTCAAACTTGTTAGGTAATCGAAAGCGCTAATGCGGAACCCATTTAAGGTGAAAAAATGGTTGAAATTTAGGCCACCATGTCAAATCTGGCGTTGTGAATGCATGACAGACTTTTAAAAATGTTTCCATAGGCAATGGTTTAGGATTGCGATGTAGGCAGGAAAGGTCAAACAAGTGAGAAAGTCATTATGTTGATTTTACTATCAACTGTAGCTTACACAATTTGTTCAATATGAGCACCGGAGACATCGACGAGATGCTGCACAGCTCCATATTTGCACCTGGTGGTCAAAATTGGAACTTCTTTCACGCAATTTGCTTCTGGATTAGCGCATTATCATATCTATCACATTTCGATGATGTACATTAATTACAGCCCGCACCTCCGTGAGTAGCTGCACTTTAGCTATAGGCACCGGTGTTAAAGTAAATAATCACTTAGGCTTAGTCGTAGGTAAGGGAAATAGCAAACAACGGTTCACTCGCAGGATTCTGGGAAAATTCTCAATGTACAAGGCAGGCTGGTTAGAAAACACTCATGTGCCCCATCTTAGAATATTCTCAAGAGTATGGAATCCATATCAGATAGTGCTAACATATTACGTTGAAATAAACTTCGAATCTATCTGTCGTCAATAGCGTTCGCTAGGACGAATCTGAGAGGCACAGAACATCTGCATCTAGTTCAAAAATATTGCAGTAGATAATATTCTCCCATCACGTAAAATATTTCCAGCTATTCAAAAAACAACCGATTTTCGTTTCAATTGTTTTGTAAAAACCTACTCTGAGTTTGCGACTAGTAACAAAAAATATGTTTTTGATAAAAAGATCTTCCTTATCTCAATCAATCAGTACATGGCTTTGAATTACAGTATAACGCGAGGTTAATGATCGCTACCAACTTTGCTAAATTGAAGCTTTTATTCTTTTCAAAATTAAGCCGACAAAATGTCAACAACTTCACATTAATAACTTAATCCAGTCTATTAAAATGAAATTTCAAAATATACGACAAAACTCACCGAGAAAAGGGGACAATACGTGATAGTTCCTCTGAGAGGAACCAGATCTTCTACAGTGTGGTCCTGCTTCAAGGCCGTCACATAGTCTCCCCTTCACCAGTCATTACATGAAAATAGAAAAATAGTCGGTTTGCAAGTATTGAGTTTCAATGACAAATTTCGTGACATAACAAAACATTGAATGAATTTGTATTCCGTAACTCCAAATAAATAATACCTACTAAAAGAAAGAAATACTCGTTTGAGAATAGTAGCGTCACATCGAGTTCTAAGAATGTAATAATTCTCGTGCTTGATGCCAGTAGCCCACATCCCCCCAGAAATATAATTAATATAATATCTTCACAAACGAAGTTGGAATTCCGCCCTGCCACGCAGACATACCAAGGTTCGAAGAAAGGCGGAATAGATTCTGCATACAGACTAGAACTAAGTGTATCCAGAACCATTTTTCAATGACTTCAAAACTACTACCCCAACCCACTACCCCTCGATTCTCGCTATCGCCCCCCCCCCCCCCCCCCCGACTCCCTTGCTCCATCGTAGCGTACACTACTTTTGCACTGATCATTGATGAAGCCCAGCTGATATTACGTGATATTTGCTCATGGGCATTAGATCGTGGTCCAAGGGACACTTCCCTGCCTGAAGTGTCGTCTTCCAGTGCTGCATACATCATCAGAGACTATAACGACTCAGAGACCAGTTTCAGACTCTGATGATGTCACTAACACTGGAAGACGAAACAATGTAGTACCGTTGTGAGTACAAGGCATCGGTGTATTTTCCGGTTTGCCATAGAGAGACAGGCGTTGGCCTTGTACAACCCTGAGACGCTTGGTCATGCGCGCACGACTAGCAGTGACCAGTGCGCCGTGAAGCAGGAATCCGTGTCTACCTCCGCAAGTCCGTGGGCGGAGGAAAATCTATTGGCCGCGCTTTTAATTCCATATGGAACGTGTCCCGGTGCTATCAGATGAACTTATGCCGGATAGACAATGAAACAGAGACGAAAACACTGGCGAAGAACAAGCGGTAGCGTGGGAGAAGGAGGGGCAACTTGGAAGGAACGTAGGAAGAATCAGTGAGCAGTCCGCGCTCCCAAATATGGAATTTATTACAAGCGGACAACTGTTTAGAGCGCTCCCCGCATGTGTCTGCTCGCGGGATATCTTAATCAGCGGATTAGCATAAATGATGGAGTCATTAGTATAGTTCCTGATGATGTCTCGGCTGCCTGGTCTCCGTAATGAATTATGTAGGAAGGCCGGACTGGACTGCTCGGAGTTGGTTGAGAGAGTGGGGAGGGGGCGGGGGGGGGGGGGGGGGAGGCAGAGGGGAGGTAGAAAAGGGGAGATCTCTTCTCTTGTAATCTTTTCGAGAGTTGACTCCGCCGAAGGAGTATTTTCTCCTTAAAAGGAGAACACTGTTTTTAAGGCTGGCTTCCATGTTTAGTTGCTCGTAGATATACAACGCATCGGGTGGAGTTTTGCATCTAAGTCCCCAATTACGTTCACTTTGTAGGTCCGCGGCGGAGGCCATCCGGTGGCGTTGTTGGCGGGACGCTGGTGGCTGGCCGGGCATAATGAACTGAGCAGGGGGCTGCTGCAGCAGCCGTGACTGACAATGCCCGTGGTGGGCCTTTGTCCAATTAGTGACCGCGGCTGCGGACTTCGGGCCCAAATTTATAATGTGTCTCGTTACTAATGTCCCGAAAAACGTGACCGTTTCTTTATTGTCAGCTGTGATGAACCGACCCCATTTGCTTCAGGTGCGTTCCCGGGGGTATTACCTTTCGCATTTGGAACTCGTTTCTTTGACAGTCAATGTCTCTAGTTAGTTGCAGGTGTTCCACGGAATTAATGAAGAGAGATTGCTTATATCTGATATTTTGGGATGGCACAGGGCGCTCATGCATTTCGCTGCCAAGAAGGGACCACTGCAACAACTCATTCTGGCCTGCATTTGTAGACAGAACCGCGATGTAATACCTCGCGCTATGTATTTAGCATTATTGAAACATTATTCACTATTAATTTACAACACTGTATCAGTGTCAGCATTGAACAGTGACACTTGTTACATACTCGTAGCAGTTTTATAAACACAGGAGCCGCTACGCTATTTGTACGATAAAATATTATTTTATTTTGCATGCCACCTGTCACATGAAGTTTTTTCCTCACATTCTCCCAGTGTTATGTCGATTCAAATGGAGAATTAGAGCCTTTTATTGTCTGACCAAATAACTCGTTATATATTTTGGTTTCCATTCAATATAGCGTTTAGGTATGTTCTTTTCATATACCTCTTTAAGCGGTATTTAATGTTCTTTGCTCGAAATCAAATTTGAATCATTTTTAAAGGTCTTTGTGCACATACATCCCTACGAATTTTCGGACCAACAATTGCAATGAAATCCATTCGGAGTTGCGAATACGAATAACCATCAGCTGTAGAAAGGGGATGACAACAATGAAAATGTGTGCAGGAGCGGGACTCGAACTCCGATTTCCCGCTTATAACGTACGGTCGCCTTACCATTACGCTACCCGAGGACGCTCAATGGCCAGACGCAAACTTCAGTATGTCGTCAGCCATGTATCTACAACCTGCACTCGTGGACCCATTACGTAAAGTACCCTAAAGGGGGACTTTTTAATGGGAAGTCGTTTGCTCTTTGTCTGCCGATATACATGATATTGTAGTGCTTGTGTTGCTCGGAAGTACAATTCAGCGTTCCTTCGGATATGCATGCATTCCGGTCAAAAGTACGTAAACCATTGGCCATAAATTCTTCACAATCAATAACATGTGGTTCAATTTATTTACATCAATATTTACAGCCTATCTTCCAAATCTGCCATCGTGTTTTAGATGTCCCATACTTTTCAAGAACTATCTTTGACCACTTTCTACATTTTTCTTTCTCCCCAGATAAGTATAAACAGTTTTGCTATATACACAAATAAAAAAAAGTTTTGCATCACCCCGGTTCCCAGAACTCCTTAAGATAGACGTTGACTGTGGATATTGTATCGCACAAACAGTCCCTTTGACTGTTCAGAGATGTCACTAAACCCGCCCAAAGATGTAAACAACGATGCATGAGCAGCGCCTATTAGACGGAGGGGTCCGGTAGCCGATCAGTTCCAGTCTTCCCTCCACGGCTCGTGTTGTCTGCAGTTCAACCATGCCTAGACGGTTAATACCGCGGTTCGATCGCAACCGCAGTGTTACTTTGTGCCAGGAAGGGATCTCAAAGAGGGAAGTGTCCAGGGCTCTCGGGGTTAACCAAAGCGATATTGTTCGGACATGGAGGAGATACAGAGAGAGAGAAACTGTCGATGAAATGCCTCGCTCAGGCCGCTCCAGGGCTACTACTGCAGTGGATGGCCGCTACCTACGGATTAAGGCTCGGAGGAACCTTTAAAGCAATGCCACCATTTTGAATAATGTTTTTCGTGCAGCCACAGGACGTCGTGTTACGACTCAAATTGTGTGCAATAGGCTGCATGATGCGCAACTTCACTCCCGACGTCCATGGCGATGTCCATCTTTGCAACCACGACACCATGCAGCGAGGTACACAAGGGCCCAACAATATGCCGAATGGACCGCTCAGGATTGTCATCACATTTTCTTCACCCATGAGTGTCGCATATGCCTTCAACCAAAGACTCGTTGGTGACGTGTTTGGAGGCAACCTGGTCAGGGTGACCGTGTTGGACACACTGTCCGGCGACTGCAGCAAGGTGGAGGTTCCCTGATGTTCTGCGGTGGCATTATGTGGGGCCGATCACGCCGCTGGTGATCATGGAAGGCGCCGTAACGGCTGTACCGTACGTGAATGACATCCTCCGACGGATAGTGCAACCATATCGGCAGCTTATTGGCGAGGCATTCGTCTTTATGGACGTCAATTCGCGCCCCCATCGTGCACATCTGTGTCAGGATAACGACATCACTTGACGAGAGTGTCCAGCAAGTTCTCCAGACATGAACCGTATCGAACACGCATGGGATATATTTAATAGGGCTATTTATGGACTACGTGGCCCATCAACCACTCAGGGATCTACGCTGAATCGCCGTTGAGGCGTGGGACAATCTGGACCAACAGTGCCTTGATGAAATTGTGGATAGTATGCTTCATTGTAGAGGACGTGCTACTGGGTACTAGAGATACAGGTGTGTACAGCAATCTGGACCTCCACCTTTGAATGTCTCGCTGTATGGTGGTACAACGTGCAATGTGTTGTTTTCATGAGCAATAAAAAGGTCGGAAATAATGTTTATGTTGATCTCTATTCCAATTTTCTGTGCAAGTTCCGGAGCTCTCGGAAACGAGGGATGCAAACTTTTTGTTGTTGTGTGTATTTTATAACGTCACACACACACATTGTAGTTGTGCCTGGTGGTCTAACAATGCCTAGAGATTGACAGGTCGCGAAATCGAATCTCAGCTAGATCTTGTATTTTTTCAGTACGCCCTTAACCTAGCCTTCACTTCTCAATAACGATTCGCCAGGATTTTCAAGTGGTTCAGATTTCACATTACAACTGTACGTAAAAGTGCTGGGACAGCTTATGGACACTCAAGACGCTGCAGAGAAACCTAAGCTACAGACCTGCATCAGGCCATTGAACAACCCGGAATCATTATTATTATTATTATTATATACACACTGTGCTCGCAGAGCAACGTAAGAACATTGCACGTGTCGAGAAAGACACCGATTTTACTATGTATACACATACAGGTCTACACAGGATGTCTGAAAGTGCATCAAACGTTTAGCGGCGATAGTTCACGTCATGTCAAAGAACGTCTGTTACGAGAGACGATATTATACCGACCTAGCGTGGACTAATAACCACCTGTGGTTCATGTTACCTACCCCAGTGTTTTTCAACAAGAAAACCATAAGAATCAGTGTGTCTATACAGTGAAAGATAATTTAGAAGCAAATCACGAACTTTTATTTTGCTCTGCCCAGGCCCTTTCATGCAGAGCAGATGACTGAATTAGAAACATCACACACTGCATATGCATACAGTAGAGTGCTTACACCCTGCGGCGCCTCGCAGGGGCACAGCGAATACAAAAGGAGAACTAGTGTCGCCGGGAAGTGTCAGCGGACAGCTTGTCTGTAATAGAAGTAGCTCCCCAAGTTGTGCTGAATCACCTACAGAAATTTTACGCAAAGACTTTGAGACATCCTGTGTATATACTTGACTTCCATTTTTGTCTGGGACATATCGTCCCAGAATTCCATCAATAGTAGTCTCTATCCCCTGATTCTAACTCAATTTGTCGGGATGTTTCCCTTGTAAGATAAACGCTGGAAATGGATATGCCTTTGCAAAATATTCCACAAATATCGCAACTGAGACTCTCTGTGGTCCAGATAACTTGATATTCGGCTGAGAATTTCCTTGCCTGCTTTGCTTTATTTAGAGGTGGGGATTGAAAGGTACTAAGAAATTTATTTATTAATTTTTTTATTCCATCCCCCCCCCCACCCCACCACCACCCGCACATCTCTCTCTCTCTCTATCTTCTCTCTCTCTCTCTCTCTCTCTCTCTCTCTCTCTCTCTCTCTCTCTTCCTCCTTCTTCTGTCTCACACACACACACACACATTTTTGCATGCAATTATGTCAGTAATTTCGATCCCGTCAGGTTCGTCCAAGCTTTTTACAGGAAACTTCCCCTGGTTGTAAGACAAAATCTGGAACGGGAAGTCTCCTGCCACTCATACGCAACTGGAAAACTTTCTGCTCCACTCCCAATTTGATTGGGACTGACGACCTCACCGTTTAGCCGCATACCCCCCTCAATCAATCTATTAATCAACTTGCTTGTTATTTAGCTGAAAAGAAGCGAGGCTCTGTAGTGGGCAGGATCGCGAACAGTAAACTCCACTTAACGGAGTTGACAATAGAAAATGGAGCGAATAATTAACTGGTCAGTTTCAAACATACAAGAAGTTAACACAAAAATAAACTAGGCTCACATCAGTTCAGCTAGGACACTGTGTTGCAAACTACAAACCATAATTAGTTACCATATCCCGCTTGTGAGCAAGGTTTTCTGGAGGTTTTCCTTGGTTGTAAGGCCTTCGCAAACGTTTAAAATAGGAAACGCTCTCTGTACCAATCCCAGCTCACTGAAAAGAATACGAGCTCCATAGCGGACCGAAATTTGAAATAGCCCAGAATGTTCTCTTGAACACGGAATGGACTGTGTAAAAAATTACTGTATTAATGCTGTAGTAACTGAGCATGGCAGAATTGGAATCTCTACTTGTGGATGTATATAGTCAACTGATGAGCCATTTCATTGTTTCTTGACCTGAGGCCATTGGTATCTCTGTCACGCACATTTTCCGGTATTATTTCCTCAGCGATTTCCATACACTAGAGTTAAGATATATAGTTTGTTCTTACATTCAGCACAAATTCTGCTGACGACACAGAGATGTAACGATTTGTTGTCCCTACGATACAGTTGAGAAGATTCACTTATGTTATCAGCTTTCGTCACATCTGCAGGTAAACTCGAAGTGTCGATTCTCTTTACGAATATGGAATCACTTTTTCAGAACACAACACAGTGAAGTAGAGAATAAGATACCATCGAGTTTTTGAATAAGTTCCCTGAGCGTAAAGCGCTTAAATTCAACTCCTAGGTATTAGTCGTTATTACTACTATTCCTCCATTAGTTTAAATCAAGTTACTACAAAAATTAGCTTAATTAATTTTGGAACACATTTCTTCGTTTGAATAGCCAAATAGTTCTTTAATCTTTGAGACTAGGAGTTGACTATGAATTTTTTGACATGTCATCATGCGGTCTCAACTTATACCTGTTGTAGGCTACGGCTTACTTTGTTGTCTTACGTTGAAAAGTTAATTGGAATTAACTGTTGAGAGAAATGAAGAAAACAATAATTCAGCGGACCAAAGGCTTGGCCGATAAGACAGACTGAAAAAGGGAGAAAGAGAAGGGGTTGAGAGAGAGTAAAAATTTCGTTGATACTTCAGTTATTGTAGGCTTCAGTTTATACAGAAGTGAACGTTTAAAAGGCTGTTTTTCAGATCAGTTTTTAAAATTTAATTATAAGTGCGATATAAAGAGTCAGTGAGATAATAGGACATACCCCGAGAAAAGTTTTTCTAAGACTGATTTCTGATTTTAATCGCTAGGTGCTTTCTGGAAGGTGAGATGGCCAGAGGCGTGCTATAATGTATGACGATGCATTCCACGAGCATTAAGTGGGTGAATGTATATTTCACCGAGATTCCCGTTGATACCTAGATCATAGAGGGCTAGTCATTAGACAACGCAGTAAATATAAGGGAAGACCTCAGCCATATCTTTATTGATCGAACCACCCCGGAACTTGTCTGAAGTACTTTAGAGATAACAGGCAGAATATGTTCTGTCTATCAGAGATGAATGAAAGGCGTTTACAGTAATAAAAATTAGGCCAGCAACATGAAGTTCACGGCCATTAGATTGGCAGCCAGTTCAGCACATTAAATTCCATACCTGTCAACAGAGTCAAATCAAGTAAAGGTGTAGGACACCCACTATTAATCACTTTAAATTCGGCTCTTAAATTAATTCTGTCAGGCAAAGAAACCGAGAAGTGTAAGCATATCCATCAAATACGACGAGTGGTATTTATTTGAACTCTCTGACAGCACTCATTAGAACATTAATAATATTGCAACTGCAACGGGATCGAGATTTGCGGTCGGATTCTTTCGCATTTGTACCTTACGCCTTTGTTAAGGTACCGTTTTGGTCTGTGTTCGGTTGGATTTGCGACGATCGGTTTTTGTAATAGCAAGAAAAGCTATTCAAATAATTTCTCGGTCATAACTTTTTCTCGTTTTGCATTAGCGTAAATGTACAGTCTGTTATTTATTGGAAGTGTTACGTATGTGAAAACAATAGGTTTCCT
Organism: Schistocerca serialis cubense; assembly: GCF_023864345.2. NCBI lineage: Eukaryota > Metazoa > Arthropoda > Insecta > Orthoptera > Acrididae > Schistocerca > Schistocerca serialis. The sequence goes on from NC_064641.1 coordinate 723,186,955, forward strand.
AAGTTTCTTTCGTTGATAATTAATAACACTGTCCGCAGCAGCCACAATGTTGCTAACACTAGAGACTAACGTTCAAGCACCTCCATAGTTCAGAGTATAGTCGTTGCTCCACGTGACTAACTATCTCGCTATCTGTGGTCGCTAAATAAAAGTGCTGTATCTGGCGCATGGTGGTTAATGCACCAGTAAACAAGGCACTTACTTTCATTTCTATTCGTGAACGGTGGAAGTCAAGACAACCTCCAAGGCTGCATGCAAGTTATCACAAATTCCTCTGATTTTACTGTTATCGTTATTAAACCTAAGGTATGAAACAGCAAGTAACTTTTTTTATATTCTAGAAGACCGTATGCTCATGTAATTTCAGCTATAAACCTTTCTCTCAGTACAGATGATTAGATGTTTCCGGGTATGCGAAATCTTTGTTTTTAAAGTCACTACGGAAATACTGATTATAAAATAATGTCCGTTAGTTAAATCCGTTCCTACAGAAGAACAGTGACGGTTGTATGGGTAGCTGCATTGAATGGGTAGATGGAGTAAGCTGGTTAAATGACTCTAAGGCGCAACAGTTATCTACAAATGAAAATACTTCCAAAAGATCTACTTAGACGAGTATGTTTGTAAACATCAAAAAAATTCCAAATTTCCGTAAAATTTAGTTCCAGAGGTATGTGCATACACACACATACACACACACGCGCGCGCGCGCCTGTGTTAAATAACATTTAATAAAATTTGGTACAATAGTGTGAGAGGGCTCTAAAATGCTGCAGCAAATGCACATTCCAGCCAATCACTAAACAGAAAATTGTATCAGCTGCTGATAATTTTTCCGGGTTGTATGGCAGTGGTCCATGCAACTCTTCCTCCCTGGCATTTCGTCCAAGGACATCTTCGGAGGTGCTCCTGATTGTGCTGAGTCAGTCGGCTTGGACGAAACGTCAGGGATTGAAGAGTTCCATGGACCACGGCCATACAACCCGGAAAAATTCTCAGCAGCTGAAATATCCGGTAGTGAAAGCCTTCATTGTAGAAAATTCTATCGCCGTCGGCTACAGAAAGTAAAGGACATGTACCCACTCTATACAACCGTTGCTCTCTCGCTAGAATATAAACAACACATCGTTAAAAACTGGCGAAAGAGCACACTTGTTGAAGGATTAACGCGAAACGTCTAATTACATTCTTGCTATGTTTTTTTTTCTGAAAATTATAATTTCAGTTCCTGAATGTGGAAAACTTGAATACGAGAGACCGTTTCGCTTGAGAAAATGTTCGTATCCGTTCATCATTCTGTCGTGTTTACGATAAACTGTGACAAACACTGGCAGGTTGCGCTGATTGACGCCAGGCAATATGTCTTACAAGTTTTTATCATACATTTATGTGAACTGACGAACTAAAAATGTCTGTTTTGTGTTTGTTTCGTGATCCATGATCGAGTAAGGCAAGGTGTTCCAGTGCTGTTCTGACGACGCTGCTACGGGAGTACCGGGCGCTGTTGGGGCCCAACCGACGGTCAGCGGGCGGCAGGGACCTCGGAGACACTATCGAGACAGAATTTAATTTTTTTAAATGCCTTGTTAATGAATCAAATTACTAACTGTATTCTTTTTTGTATCTGAGGCCCCACTGTGAACATTGAAAAGATATGATATATCAGATATGAACATGTTGGTGACTCAACGTACGTAATCTCTACATATAAAACGCAAAGTCCTGATTGACTGACTCCCTGACTTGTCTTCGCACAGCCCAAACCGCTAAGGATAGAAACTTGAAATTCGGAGAAGTGTGGCTCTCATACTGTAGGTGTCGTTTGAGAAGTGATTTTACCAAATTTCAACCCTAAGGGTGTGGGTGGGAGTTAAATAGGGATTAAAGTTTTTTTTTAAGCTAGACCTACGGAAATTTGTATTTGGTTTCTCGGCCGGAATTAAAGAAATACATGTTTCAGCATTTTTGAAAATTTTACCCTATGTGGGTGAAAGCTTTTTTTTCGAAAAATATATCATTATTAATGAAGTACTAAGATATTTTTAAAGCAACGTCTATGAACTTTTTTATTTGACTTCTCGGTTAGAAATTTAAAAAATACGTGTTCCAGTGTTTTTGTAAGTTGAACACCTAAGCGAGTGAAACAGGGGATAAGAGTTTTTATAAAATTTTTTATTATGGAAACATTTTTACAGCTAAATCTATGAAAATTTGTTTTTGACTTCTCTGTGTTTTTGGCAATTCAACCCCTAAGGCGGTGAAATAGAGGGTGAAACGTTTTATGGAAATATTTCATTGCGGAGGCATTTGCAAAGGTAAATCCTTGAAATTTAGTGTTTAGTTTCTGGGCTACAGATGAAAAAAAAAACCAAGTGTTTCACTGTTTTTGGAAACTAAACCCCTAAGGGGTTGAAATAGCGTCAGACTGATACAATGACTCATCATCGCCCAACCCAAACCGCTAAGGATAGTAACTAGATGTTTGATCTTAAAATAAAGGCTCGCTTAAGAAAGGATTCCGCTCCTAAGGGGATGAACCAGGGGATGATAGGCTTTTTGAAAGTATGACGCTGATAAGGGAATTGTGAATCTAGGATTACGAAATCTGGTATTTGGTTTCGCGCTCAGAAAATGAAAAGTACGTGTTCCATTGTTTCTGGAAATTCAGTCCCTAAGGGAGTGCAACAGGAGACGAAAATTTTTAAGAAAATATTTCATTGCATTAAAAGAAATTTAAATCAAAATTTATGAAATTTGTTATTTTATTTCTTGGTCATATATAAAGAAATCAATGTTAGGGGATAGAAGTTGCTATGGAAATATCTCCACGAGAACGCAAAACGCATGACTAACAAAAACTTTGGACTCCAGATACCAGAATCGCCTTTTGGTCAGAAGTACATTCGTAATATACTAAGCTTATGTGTCCCTAATAAGCGTGAAAAGCTGCTGGCGATAAGCTAGCAAGAAGATATATTAACATATCTCAGTTTAATACGTCAATATTTAATTTTGTGAGGTTGGAGTTAAAAGAAGATTAGCCCCACAACTTCAAAATGGTTATTTTTACAGTCCAGAGGAAGTAAAGTGAAGTTTAAGCTGGAGATTAAATGACAATAAATGTTCTTACGCACTGTATAGGATCACAAGTGTTGTAATATCCATCGCAATTAAAACTGGGAAGCCGGCCGCTGTGGCCGAGCGGTTCTAGCCGCTTCAGTCTGGAACACCGCGACCACTACGGTCGCAGGTTCGAATCCTGCCTCGGGCATGGATGTGTGTGATGTCCTTAGGTTAGTTAGGTTTAAGTAGTTCTAATTTCTAGGGGACTGATGACCTCAGATATTAAGTCCCATAGTGTTCAGAGCCATTTGAACCAATTGAAAACTGAGGTGATTTTGACTGTTCAATTTGCACATGCGGTTATCAATGCATACGGAATTTCAAGGAACTTTTACGAAATGATAATTCTCTTTTACTTAGTGCAGTAGTGATGTGAAAGTTAAATGGGAGTCAATGAACTATATTACGAAGGATGTGAATTCAGTGCATATGAGTTACTTTGAGTGAGCTGAACAAGAAGATTAACGACACTTAGGCTTTTTTAAAGTACTTAAACAATCTGGTTGTGACTTTGTAGGTTTTCTGGTGCCTAACCACCCAGTCATAGACAATATCGAATAGGTACTTTGTCACGCATTATTACGACTATCAGAAGCTAGTTATATATGACTGCGATTCATAGCTGACGTGACCACTGACATTTAAACTCTAAACATGAACTGAAGCTAATGATATCACATGAAATGAATTAGTGAAAGGCTTCCGTACTCAAGGAAAGGCTTATCGTTAAATAATTTCGCTACAAAAGTGTGTGAAAGCTGACACTGGCACCAGAAATTATTGGGTTGTTAGAACATACAATACCGTACACTTTTCCCACGATCTTAATTCAACATTCTACGTCAAAATTATCCATTCGTCTACTCCTTGTTGATAAAAAGGGTCTGTTATTTAAAAATCACATGTAAATAGAAGATTTGACCTAAATTTAGTTTATGACTACGTTTCATCTATGTATGTCTCTTACAACAGTTTACGTGGGTGTTATGACGCGAGTGTGATGCCAAATGACTGACTTGCCCGACTACCACACGTTTATGATTTCATAATTACTTGGTGGCATCTGCAGATGAAGCTTCAAGCTTCGAAAATGGTCATAGAATAAATTTAGAATATTCCTAGCTACTGAAGCGGATTTTTATCCTATAAATATGGTCCTCCGTTGCGGATGTTCATGTGATCGATTGTATTTTACTAGGTATTTTGACTTGTTTTCCACGTGTATGTAACAGCTACATGTTAGACATTTTCTGAAATACCGTTGCTTTTATTTTTCTCGCATAAATGTGATGACGTGGCCGAGGTGGTTTAGTGTTCTCAGGGTTAGACTTTGCACGTAGTGGTCCTGGGTTCAGTCCCACATAGCGACAGCGATTTTTCCCCGTTACAGTCCCACCCCCAGGTCCACTAAGTGTTCTGGGGACGGGTTATTTCCCTGGGGGTAAAAGGGGGCCCGGGCAATGTACCCGCCACCCTCCACTCCCAGTGCCGCGGCCAAAAAAAAAACCGTGTACTTCACACTGAGTCAGGCCAGTAGCAAGGTCACGGGCTCTGCACCACAGACTTAAATTTATCTATAACGTATTGGTGACTATTATGCTGAAATCATTTATCTGTTCTAATACCGGTACGTTAAAACTATTCCAAGCCAACCAATTCCTTAGTTTACTTAAAAACACCAGAAAAACAACAGAACATGTAAAGCGCAGATTTTCGACCAATAAATCAAATTCGCAAAGTGTAGTTTACACTATGTACACTTTTGTTAAGACGAAGAAAGTTTTGGACGAAATCCAAGGAGCAGCTCGCGCTTTACTTTGGTCCTCTACTACTTACCAGAGGACGCTTCTTATAAGACGATGCTGACGACGGAGGCTGGGTGGGGAGAGGGTGGGAGGAGAGGAGGGGGGAGAGGGAAAGACAGAGTCGTCTAATTGAATGCAGTAATTACGGCGGCATTATCTGCTCTGCAGCTAAATTAATTGCCGGCTGTTGTTCTAACACTAGGAGGTTTACTTCCCCCCGTTGCCATGGCGACGCAGGAAGGAAGGAAGCACAGAGGGAGGTTGGGAATGGGGTGTGTGGGGGCGGCGGGAGGGGGAGGGGAGGTAGTAGTAGGTGGGGGCGTCGGGACGCGAGCCGTCCAATAGCGTCGCTACGCCGCGCTCTCCCTGCTCGCTGCGATCCCGCGACGCCGATATGGCTGGCGGCGCGGCGTCTCTTAACGAGACGTGCACTACCAACAGCTCAGAGCTTAGCCGTGGAGTTACCCTTATTAAAACAGATGCGAGAAATGATGGTGGAAGGGCGACCGCTCTGGAGAAATGACTACCCGTTCTCTTAAAGCTTTATTTGAGGTACTCTCTGCTTAAAAACTGGATTCTCAGTTCTGATTGCACATTAATTCACTTTTGTTGCGAATTTTAAATCAAGAGTACATTTGGCATTTCGTGCCTTATAGCCTGAAGATTTGGTCTTTACTAGACAGAACTCGGTTAGAGGCAACAGGCTGCGTTTCTTTACCTTCGTATGAGTGTCGTAGTATAAGCCTTATCCTTATTAACGTTTAAAAACCTCCGAAGCGACGTAGATGACCCTGCGACATAGTTACTTAACAGCAGACATATGGGTCGCAAATGTCGAGAAGTACCGCAAAAGTGAATGAGAAATTTTGAACACGCTACATCAATAGATGACGTACCCCGCCGCACGCGCAGTGGTTGAGCCTGTTGATTTGTTGCATCTGATCATCTCAACCGAAGTATTCACATCGGTGTGGCTTCACGCCTACGAGCGTGCCTTCAGCACTTAGGGTTCAGGGTTCGAGTCACGCGTCTAGCACGGAGCCTTTTTTTTTTCACTGTGCGTGATATAATGTGTTTGCACTGAGATATTAACTTACTGATTTATTTAGCGGTCGCGATGTTTCCGCTCGTTTATTTGAAGAGCAGTGCAAGAAAAACCTTCCTATTGCGTCATAGGTAATGAGTGTAAATTTTCGAATTGCTTCATTATCAGTAAATGACCAACGTTTTCTTCTGCATATTGTCTATAACCAAAAAAGAAGGGTAAAAGGAAAGGAGAAGAAGATTAAGAACGGCTCTTGCTTGGTTATAGCGAGGACAATAATTTTGTTACTTCTGCATTTACAACAGATCACACTTACAAAATGTGTTCGTAATTTACACTTTTAGCTTGAATGCGAGTTTTGCATCCCCTAATCATTCCTTCACGCACATGCTCAAAAATACCCTCCGTAGGTTGAACATTGTCCGCAGATCGTGGTCTTGCGGTAGCGTGCTCGCTTACAGCGCACTGGTTCCCGGGTTCGATTCCCGGCGACATCAGGAATTTTTCCAGCCTCGAAATGACTGGGAGTTGTTGTGTCGTCTTGCACATCATCATTCATCCCAATTACTGTCGGAGGAAGGCAATGGCAAACCACCTCCGCTAGGACCTTGCTTAGTCAGCGGTGCGGGCCTGCTGCATCGTCCCCTACGCTCCTCGGACTATGGACCTCATCATCATATTGAATGTGACATCACATGTTCAACATTTTGTCATCCGCTTTTGGGGCGTTCCCCACATTAGCGGCCCACATGTCTTGTATCAAATTACTTGTCTCGGTGTCATGTACCTCGCTATGAGGTTTTTTGAATGTTAATAAATATCATCCTGTACGTCATGGTTTCAAAATACTGACACGAATTATTGACAGATGTATAAGAAAGAATCTGGTAGTAGCTGACCTCGGGGAATATCAGTTTGGGTTCCGCAAAAATGTAGATTCTGGCGTAGCAACACTTACCGTATGACTTACCTTAGAACCTACACTGATAGGTGGCAAATTTACAATTATAGCAGTTCTATGTTCAGTGAAAGGTTTTGACAATATTTATTGTAGTACACTCGTTGAATTGCTGGAGCTAGTCTGGGGTAAAATACATTGGAGGGGAGAGTTATAGTCCAGAAACAGTCAAACATTATAAAAACTACTTCACTATGTTGAGAGAAGTTATTAAAAAGTTCATAAGTCTGTGCATTTTGGCTGAGATTAGCACCTCTGATAGTAAAATAATTGTTAAATGGGAAACAGGGCAACTAAGAGAACAGGAAGACTGTATTTCTATCAGGCTCAATGAAAAATTTGTCAACAAAGAGACAGAAGTAGAGAATACAGGGTGACAATTACTGAACTATATGAAAAAATAAATTAGTTACAATCTACTGCTTGCACACACTTCATTCAATTCGTAAACGTCTCTACAGATATTCGGATTTAGTTTATCACATGATCGATATGCCTGTCATCATTGGAGATGATGTGGCGCAGACGAAATACTAACGACTACTAATTATTCCAGTCGTTGCAGATACAGACTATGCAGCCAGCTCCTTACCGACTTCACTGTCAAACCTGCAATATATGTTTCTATTTAGCATTGGCCACCTGTCATCATAACAACTGACGACGAGAATCATAACAGTGTGTATTCAGATCCGGAGAATATGGCTGCCAATCGAGGCACATGCCAGTGGTGTCTGGGTACCCTAGAGCCAAAATGCGGCCTCCAAAGTGCTCCTCCAGGACATCAACCACTTTCCTACTTCGATGGGATCGAGCTCCGCCTTGCATGAACCACATCGAAATCGGGGTCACTTTGGATAATGGGGATGAAATATTCTTCCAAAACCTTCACACACCGTTCGGTGGTCACCATGTCATCAAAGACTATCGCACCGAATATTCCGTGACTGGACACTGCACACCACACAATCACACGTTGAGGGTGAAGAGACTGCTCGATCGCGAAAGGCGAATTCTCAGTCCCCTAAATGTGCCAGCTTTGCTTATTCACGAACCCATCCAAATGAAAGTGGGCTCCGTCGCTACACAAATCATATAACGCATACTACTTCCCATCATGCCCCGCGGCCAAACATGGAGTTTGAACGTCTTAACGGAAACCGTACAGAATGTATGACAATTTTATTTCATGTAGGTCAATAATTGTCACCCTGTATATTTAATAATCATTTATAAAGTGTTGTACAGAATATATGGCACAGCTGTGCATTACAAAATGCAAGGTTGTGTATGGAAGAGAAAATACCTATGCAAATTCATAAAATTGAATTTTCACCCACCTCTCCTACTACAATTAGGAAAATAATGTCATTCAAAAGTAAAAGCTCGTATGGAATTGATAGTATTTCCAACAGAGTACTAAAGGCTTGTTTCCTACAGATAAGTAGGAGTCTCAGCCACATGTGCAATATCTCACTCAAACAGGGCAATATTCCAGAAGGACTGAAATACGCTATCGTTAAACCATTGCATAAAAAGGTGGATACGTCTGTGCTAACAATTACCACCCAGTTTCACTTCTAATAGCTTTATCCAAAATTCTTGAAAATGTAACGTATTCCAGAGAAGCTTCACATATTTTAAAAATGAATTACTAACAAGATGCCAATTTGTTTTACAGAGAAGCTTTTAACAGAAAATGCTGCATATGCTTTCATTGGTCAAATATTAAATGCTCTGAGTAACCGAACGTCTCCGAGTGGAATTTCTTGCGATCTCTCAAAGGTTTCTGACTGTGTGAATCATGAAGTTCTTCTAGACAAGCTTCAGTACTGAAGTATGAGTGGGACAGTGCACGAATGGTTTAATTGATATTTAACTGGAAGAATGCAGAAGGTTGAAATTAATAGTAAAGATAGTCTGCAAAAGTCGGCAGAGTCCTCTAACTGGGAATGTATCAACAACAGTGGCGCACAGAGTTCAGTCTTGGGTACCGTATTGTTATTAATATATAGTAATGACTTTCCACTTTATGTTCATGACGATACCAACCTTGCTCTTTTTGTCGATGACAGAAGCACGGTAATCACACCCAACAAACGAGAAACAGCTAAGGAAACTGCAAACAATGTCCTTCAGAAAATTAGTAAGTTGTTCTCTGCAAGTGGATTCTCACTAAATTTTGAGAAAATGCAAAATATCTAGTTCTCTAAAGAAAATGGCATAATACCATTGATAAATATAGACTTTGAACAGAAATTTATTACTAAGATAGCATGTTCAAAACTACTGGCTGTGTGAACTGATGAGAAATTGACTTGGGAAAAACACATTGATGAAATGCATGAGTTAAGCTTCTTATGCTATTAGGATTATTGTAAAGTATGTGATAAGCTTATTAGTAAATTAGCCGACTATGCCTGTTATCATTCAGTGCTTTAATATGGCATCACATTTTAGAGTAATTCTACGTCAAGAGAAAAAGTATTAATTGCACAAAAGCATGTCGTCAGAATAATAGGTGTGCACCCAATATCACCTTGCAGAAATTTATTTAAGGAACTAGGGATTTCACAGTAACGTCACACTACATATGTTCACTTATGAAATTTGTGATTAATAATTCATCCCACCCAAAAAATTATAGCTACAAAACTAGAAGAAAATATGAAAGATGACCTTCTATATTTTGGGTTAAATCTGATTTTGGTACAGAAAGAGGTGAATGATGCTGCCACAAAAGTCTTTGATCATTTACCAAACTGCATTTAAAGTGCCACTACATAGTATATGGAGAAGGATACTTCTCACAAATAAAAAAGTTTGCTGGCCTTATTGCGTTCTCATACCGAACGACAGAAATGTGACTGTGCCTCAGTATTCATCCTAATTGTCATTGTCTTACGCCATCTACCAGATGGTGGCAGCAGAAAGGTGACACAATTTTCCACGAATAAAGATTCTGTAAATTTATCTAACAGGGTCTCACTACAAGTACGTCGAATTTTTCTTCTAGTACTTTTACTCGTAAGGGAAATTTGAAACTGCTGAATATCTTAAATCTGAAATATAGTAACTTTGAATCATGGGATTACAAACGCTTTTAAGATAATAGTAAAGATAGTAAACTCACTAACTGCTTGTGTTGTTTTGTGAGAATTGTGCGTGTGATCGCCTGTAAATGAAATCTTTTACACAGACTTCTTACGCTTGCAACTCTTTAAGATGTTCTGGGCCACAAGTGATTACACAACGTGTAAAACATAGAGCATACCACGAAAAGATTTATGAAGAAGCACTGCCAAATGGTACTATGATCTTCTATCATTGCAAAAGACCAATATCTATGCCTCCTCTATTTGGAAAACGATCAGTCCTTTGAAGAAAATGAAAACATTGTCGATTATTGTGCAAACAGTTTCTTAAGTAAATATTACTTCATGTAATTTTTATTAATTTCAATAGTAGATTTTAATATTCAGTTGCCGCACGAAATAGCCGTGCGGTCTTGGACGTTATGGTCCTCGCCGCTACCCCCGCCGGAGGTTCGAGTCCTTTTTCGGGCATGGGTGTGTGTGTTGTCATTAGCATAAGTTAGTTTAAGTTGGATTAAGTAGTGTGTAAGCTTAGAGACCGATGACCTAAGCAGTTTGGTCCCATATGATCTTACCACACATTTACTAATTTTTTCATATTCAGTGTTCAAAACGCTCAAATTGGGATCGATGCCTCTCTTGAAAGCGACACAACATATGATGAATAGATACAGTTTTCACCCGCATTTAATTGCCTATTTTTTCATGCGCAATTTGATCATGCGCTAAGAGTCCACATGCTCTTTATTTGCAGACGAGTGACGCAGGAAGGCTATATTCCGCTTGTAAAGTTAATTAGCATTGAATCTGGCGGCTGGGAAGGCTACAGCTGAAATAAAAAATTACCAATATATTTCTGTGTGGTAGTCATTACCTCGTTCCGTCCTAATATACTTTCTAGAAGAACTACATCATCTGTTCACAGCAAAATGCGACATGAATTCCCTAAAACACGCTACTAATGCGATTCAGACGGCAAATAAAAACTATTACTTCAGTGCCATAATTTCTACTTATTCCAGATGTGAATCGTCATCTGCCCTCCACAAGAAATCTTATTTCGTCTACTTCATTATTTTACCTCGTAAAAGGATTGCCTTTTTGGTCTCCGTAATCGTATCTTTTTATTTCCTCCGCAGAAGACACTTGGTGTAAAAAGTAAATGGCGCACCAGTTGTAGAATTTCAGCATTTCTGGATTCTAATACGGCAGTCCCGGAGTTGGTGTAATAGTGACGATAAAGTATCTGTCTGTGGTAGGCGTACTTGCAGTGAGGATTATCAGTGTTTCCAAAACAAAACTGAACTTTAAAAAATGGGATACGAAGTTGGCTACCTCAGATAATGATGTTAGAACCACTCTGTGAAAAGACGACAGAAATGGTCAACATTCACGTCGAAATGACGCCGTTTAAGATTTATCAAACTGTGAGACGTACCTAGTAACTCTGCCTGAGAGACAAAAGTGTCAGTGTTATTATTGTTCTTTTGTAAGTCTTCTACTGTATGACGAGTATTTGAGAAGAGTTGACTTTCATCTTGCCTCTGGGGTAAAACTTACGAGCGAGAGGTATGTGATCATGGAGGCCACGGAATTCTCTTGTCTTTGCTGTGTTGTCGTTATCGAAAACCTCATGAACGTCATGAACTTGTACGAACGTGTGATGTTACTGCATCTTCCTAAACCGTCCATATATTCTGATCGCTATCCACTGATCTTTTTCTCACCAAATGCCAAATAATATACATTTCGCCAGAGTTTTACTTTGCCACACCTTGTTCATAATACGAAAGGTGCATAACAGACTGATCTTGAGGTCATGTACAGTACTGGGATCTAATGATACCACAACTTTCCTTAGTGGATATACTGAAAAAAAGACAAACCGACATTTCTGTCATTTGAAGATTTAGGGATACCTTTTGATAATGGTGGTTCGAGTCCATTCCTTGAAATCCTGAAGCTAATAAGGAGAAAATACGGGGACGGAAAGGTAATGTACAACTTGTACAGAAACTGGCCTGCAGTAACAACAGTCGACGGACATCAGCGGGAAGCAGTAGTTGCGAAGGAAGTGAGACAGGGTTGTAGTCTGACACGCCGCCTCCATCCCTCTACTAATTTTTCAATCTGTGCATTGTGGAAGCACTACAGGAAACCAAGGAGGAATTTGGAATGCAAATTAATACACAGAGAGGAAAAATAAACACTTAAAGGATTTGCCGATAAAGATATAATTCTGTCAGAGAAGCCAAAGGACTTGAAAGATCAGTCGAACAGAATTCGTAGTGTCTTGAAAAGAAGTTATAGGATCATTATCAGCAAAAGGAAAAACATAGATAATAGAATGAATCGAGTTAAATCAGGCGATAATGAGATTATCAGATTAGGAAATAACACACTGAAACTAGTAGACGAATTTTGCTATTTGACTAGCAAAATAACTGACTGTTGCAGATGTAACGGAATATAAAATGCAGACTGGCAATAGAGAGTTATGTTTTGATTAAAAAGAGAAATATTTTAACATATAAAATAAATTTAAAATTTAGAAAGTCTTTTCTGGAGGTATTTTTGTGCAGGTTTATACGGAACAGAATTATTGACAATAAACAGTACGGACAAGAAGAGAACAGAATCTTTGCAAACGGGGCTCTAAAGAATAATTCTAAAGATTAGGAGACTGCATCGGTTAATTGACGAAGAGCTACCGAATCGCATCGATAAGACAATACATAACAACGCAGCAAGGGATCGGTTGACAGCACATACTCCGAGTCATCAAGTCACGACGCTTTGTAACGGAAGGAAGTGTGGGAGGTGCGATGTATGCCACAAAATGTATAGTAAAGAAACCATGTGACTTCAAAGTTGAGCACTTGAGTTGTAGGGCACGTCACAACATAAATGACGAGAAACGAAAAGAATTTTTTACCTCTGTGATACGGCATAAGATTGCCTTTTGTGTCATACACGTGTTTCCTAAAGGTAACTTTATAATTCTCAAAGATATGGGTCGTGGATGGAAAACAATGATATTGGTGACACCTGATCGTGCAATTGTTAAGGTTGATGTGAAAAATCAGCTTCGTGTGACTATAACGTCTGTAATTGGATTTCGTTAAATTTATATACTACAGGCTCGAATGATGTATGTAGTAGTTAGGAAACGATAGAACGCTAATGGCGAGCTTGACGTCACCACACCAACCATTTCCAACTAACTGAATATGCTGTAATCACATAAAATACTCGTATTTCTAGTTACTAGAGCAGGATATTTGTTATTCTTCCTCTAAATAAAATGGAATGCAGTTGTCAGCGTCTTATAATAAATACATTACCAAATACAGCACGTGATCTTCTCATCCGGTGGCCGACAAGAGAGAGATAACTAGCGTTCAAGACTTGCGTTAAGACAAGAGTAGAAACAAGAGTGAGTTGAACACCAATTTTTGAAATAGTTGATTCACGTAATTCACACAAACAGTATTACATGCGCTAGAGATGTAGTCTCCGCGGGATGATTACGTTTTTAACTTTCAATTACATTATAATGATTTGCTACACAAGGTAAATTTATGCAGGGAAGCCAAGGCTTCATTAATGTTTGAGGGCTGAAGTGGATGCAGGGTGCAGGCAGTAAGAGACATGCGCAAGGTAAACAAGTTTGCAGAATCCCATCAAGCCATTCTTGGGACAACATACAACCATCAGTGAATAAAATTTCTGATTGAGCGCTTCAGAGCGCAAGTATTCGTAAGTGTTCACCAAGGGAAAGACATACTGTTTGCATTTTGAACGTAAACGTCATTGATATGAACATTTGGGCACATCTTGACGGTGGTGATTATTTTTTATTTAAACTAAAAGCCGAGTTGTTCCCTCAGGAAAAGCTCAATTTTCTTACCTATTTGAGCCATCTTTTTTAAGTGCCTTTTGCTGGATTTCCTTCTAGACACAGAAATTCTGTAGGTGCGAAAGGGAACCGAGGCTTTTAGATGATGCAGATGTTCTATGTTGTTTTAAGAGCTGCTCTGCCCACTGTTCTCTCAGTTTTCAAAGACGGTGAAATATCCTCACTCGTAAGACAGTTCCGATCGTCATTGGTCGTTGTTTTGATATGTATTGTCCTGATTATATTTTACAACAAAGTGAACGTAAAATGAAGTATAACTGTGATCTAAGATCTACGTACTTGAGCGGTTACCCGATGTCTTGCCAGGCGTGGTTGACAATAACATACTATATTTTAGCGCAGGACCGACACAGTGCAAAGTGTAAACTTCGATGGTGTTATGATGAAGTTTTTAAAACATTTGTTCCCTTTTGACTGTATCCTGTTTAATGGGCAATACTACCAACAGTGAGATGACATGGTATGCTCCTTCTAACCTGCTTGAATAATCAATGGGACGCCATGACGTTAGTAGAACTTATATATTTCTGCCTCTTCAGGTACGTCGACAATGCTTTTATTGAGTCCCCAAATGTATGTGATAGGCTACACGATTCTTTGGTCGCTATTATTATTTGCGGTAAAAGAGAAATTGGGTTCGTGCGTTTCACTAAACCTTCACGCTTGTATAACACTTTTTAGAGAATTGAGAATGCTATATTAAACAGAATCTGCTGGAAAATGTGGCAAGGATAACCCCTTATAGGACTTCGCGCAGAGCCGCACAAAAATAATATCTTTCAACAGATTCTCAGTTGGGGTTCAAATCCCATAGGAACATGCAGATGTGGGTTTCCTGTTCTATCTTGAAATTAATCAAGGCAAATGTAAGAGTAGTTCCACGCAACGGCCAATGTAGTTCCTACTTTTGTCCAAAAGTAGCTCGTGCTCCCCCTTTAATGGGATGTCGTGGACTCAGTTTACTTTCTTATGAGCGTTGGAGGAAACGAAACATAATTTCTTACAAAATAAAACTCAAAGCTTTCAATAACATGTGTTCATTCGTCTTCAAAAATAGTACGCAGTCCTGTCACATTTAATGTGACGACCGCCTACGTTTGATGTCAACGTGCAATAATCATTCACGGACGAGTAGTGGCAGTAGAATCAGTGTAGGGTATACAACGCGAGTCGGGCGGTTGCGGAAAACATTGCAGTCGTTGTCATAACGCGGAATCGGAGCGAATTATGTGACGTCCAAAACGGCATGATCATTGTTTTCGGGCCAAGGGTGGACACATTTCGGAAACGGACAAGTTTGTAATCTGTTCACGTGCCGTCGCCGTTAAAGTATACCATGAATTGAAAAATGGCGCTATCCAAAAACGTCAGTGTGGTAGCTGTGGTGCTCGCATGGGCCATAGATGGAGGTGAACGACGGCGGCAGAGATGTATCGGGTGAATGGACGTGCAACTGATGGGCAACTGACTACCCAGATGAGTCAAGCAGCTACTAACTGTCTCTCCTCAACGACTGTTCAGCTCCATCAGTACGACCCTTGCAACAATCGTCGGAAGGGCAGAGGCTGGAGGAGTGAGCGCTATGATCGAGGGAATGTTTACATGGCATTTCCTAGGCGATCTCGACATTCTGGAAAGCACAATGAACCGACACAAGTGTGCATCTATCGTTGGGGACCAAGTCCACACCTACATGCAATTTGGGTTTCCTCAGTTCTATGATATCCACCAGCAGTACAATGCAACGTGTCACACATCTCGCAGTATACGTGCAATGTTCGAAGAGCACCAGGATAAGTTTACCGTACTCCTCTGGCCATCACACACTCCAGATTCAAGCCCTGTCGCCAATCTGTGGGACCACCTTGGTCGTACTGCGCACGCCACTGATCATCAACGTGACCGTGACACTAGAGTCGGCATGGCTCCTGTTTGTACCTCCCAGAACTGTGGTGACGTCTTGCAGCGGTCGATGCTGCGAAAGATGGTTATTCAGCTTTTTAACAGATGTTCACTTTAAGTTGACCAGACAATGTAATGATGATGTCCGATACTCCGAGGAGCGTAGGGGACGATGCGGGTGACCCGCACCGCAGTACTAGCAAGGTTCTTGCGGAGGTGGTTTGCCATAGCCTTCCTCTGACCGCAATGGGGATGAATAGTGATGATGAAGACAACACAACAACACGCAGTTAGCTAGAGGTAGAAAAAAATCCCAGACCTCGCCAGGAATCGAACCCAGGACCCAGTGCGCGGGAAGCGAGAACGCTACCGAAAAACCACGAGATGCGGACAATGTAATACTACAATTTATTATAGACACCTGCTTTCCCAAACTTGCTTAATCTGGAACAGTAGTTTGTATGGTATTTGAATGTATTATCTTACTCTTGGGTAACTAACGTCGAGATCAGCGCGAGTAATTTCTATATTAAGATATTGTGAGACTGCGTAGCTGAACGAGAAAACAATAGCAAAGGGTCTTGAAGGTACGAAGAGTGAAGCATTTAGAACTGAGATCCATCTCGGGTCTTCAGCAACAAGGAGAGAAGAGGTGAATGGTGAAATAGTTCTGAGATATCAAGAGAGATACCTCTGTACCAGTGTCCGTTACATATTTTGGATTTGTTGAAACCTATATTAGCGGGATCTCATGTGAGTTGAGCCAGAGAGGGGAGAGTGGTGAGCGAATGCAGCTGCCGCTTCTTGGCCTTTTCTGGGTATACCTCTGATTAACATACGCTGTTCTGCAACAAGCGTGCATCACTAAATTAAATTTTCATTATATCAACAGCAACTCTGTGAAAAATTGGAAAAACCCAATTGTCCATCGTAAAGGCACAGGTAAATGTTTTAAATTTTCTTGGAGTCATCGGCGTCTTAATGAGTTACACCATCCAGCCACCACTTTGTGAGCGGCTGTAGCGATACATTTTCAGCTTCTGTCAGTGTCTGGAGGTCACCTCTTAATGCCTTGTCCCCACCACAGAAATCAAGTACTTCGTACGAAACCACAATCTGAAATAAAAACGTGAACCGTAAGTCAAAGAAATAAGATTAGTGGCGCGTTTATATTATAATGGCAATAAGTTGCAATATTACGATTCAAGAATCACAGGCGCATTTATTTTCTCAAAGTTCAACAAAATGTGTATGAAAAAACAGAACTAGGGTGAATTTGTGTGCTTCCGTATGAAACAGGCCTTACTCAAACAGTAAATCATGTCTTGAGTAAAACCAGCACTCTTGGCCTACATCTGAAGCTTGTATTATGTGTCGGCAGATGTGAAAATTATCTGTTTCAGTGATAATAATTCGGTGTAACCTAAGGGTCAGATCAGGTCTTTCAAATGGACGTCAGTTCGGTGACGAGCATGTTCCTAACTTAGCAGTAGTAAATTTGCCGGGGAAAGAGGATCTTCAGTTCATCATGGATTCCTAACCACGCGTTTTTCAGACAGACTGAAGTATTCGATATTGTGGTCGGTAACTTAGTTTTCTATTAAACGAAAGGATACAGAAGTGTGCAGAAGGCATACTAGGGGAATATCAGGCAGAGGAACAACTGACCAAATATTTATGATAAGTTCTATGAATATGATATAGATCTGCATTTCCTATTCATCGATTTCAAACAAGCCTTTGACAGCATAAATCGGCAAGAACTATATAGAGTACTGAAAGAAGTTGGTATGACAATGACAGAGACAAGAGCAAAAGTAAAGTTCCTTAGCAGAACAAGTGAAAGCTTTGACTTTAATAAAGGTGTGAAGCAAGGGGATAGTCTCTGCACTGCCCTATTCAATATAGCCCTGTATAGTGTAGTAAATAAAATCAACAGAAGAGGCACCATATTTATGAAAACTAGCCAGATATGTGAATACGCTGATGACATTGCTATAGTAGGAAGAAACGCCAACACACTCCTAGAAACATACCGGACAATGGAAACAGAAGCCTTAAAAATTGGCCTCATAGTAAATGAAAACAAAACAAAATATATGGTAATGTCACAATCTGAGGCCAGAAGAACCTCTAAAAACCTAAACATCAATGGGAAATGCTTCATTGGAGTGTCCTCTTTTAACTACTTGAGAGCCCTAATAACAAGTGACAACAGTATTGGAAAGGCTATAAGGGAAAGAATACAAGCTTCTGCTCCATTAGAAGCGGCAAACATTATAAGGCGAACTGACTGAAAGCACGTTTGTGACAACGTTGCTGGTGAACTTTCAAATACGTGCAGCGCACATTTCTTTCTTAGGGACTACTTTATTTGATTTGTGCTACACGTTTCGTAGAAATAGGTACACACAAACATCATTCAGTGACAGAACACTTCTGTTTAAAAACGTTAACCACGGTCGATATGCAGCCTAAGTTGAGGGAAGTTCATAGAGATTTTGTTCCACCTTCGAAGACCGTTTCTTACTGGATGAATGGATTTGGATATGGTCCTAAAACCACTTGATTTGTGCGCCGGATTGGCTTTTCTTTTAAAGAAATGGCTGATGAAATTCGATAATTGTCATGATAGATCATCACTTTCAGAGTTAGGAATGGCGTTTTGCACACAGTAGCTGCCAGCATTATATTTGCGTGGCTGATACCAGATCTCAAACGCTTCAAGGAAAAATTTCTAAATTAGTTTAACAAAAATCCTAGTACTATTGTGAGGTCTTCTGAGTTCGCTAAGTAAATGTAGATTAGGTGGAAATAGTTATAAAATGGAGACAAAATGGCACACGCTGGTGAATTAAAATTTCGCAGGGAGGGCAGTTTTGTTGTCTTCAGAAACTAAGAGAAAGTTCTTTGCGTGTTGCAAGGAATCATCATGCTTTATTATTATGGAAAGAGTAAAACGGCGACCTTTTTCATTTAGTTAAATTCTTAGTGTTCTCAGTTATTCGAAGCAGAAGCGAGCATGATCACTATCAAAGCAGCAAAGCTGTGCTCTTGTACAGGAACAATGCGCCTGCTGAAACTTTGTTCGTCGCAATGGTTGTATACGAGTATTATCCAATGTTGGAAACAAATTTCTGTTCAAAGGAAACAAAAATACTTTAATCTCAGCATACCAAGTCATCTGCGCTCAGTTTGAAATGCTCCCAAAAATTTTTGATCTTACGCAAGAAGAGTGTTTTGACAAATGTTTACGATACTTACAAATGGTATCTTATAGGTGATGGGCTCGGCACTTATGTGTGATCTAGTTGGACATTTTTCTTAATTTTAACGTTCTGATGCCGACATCATGTTTTATATTCTAACTGACCTTTTAATATACCGTATGCGAAAGGGATGAGCAAGTGGTGAGTATTGGGTTCATTGTGTTTTCATTTTCTTATGGGACTCAGAAAGTGCGAAATTCGATCTCAGCATATAGCCTTCTCCTCTGGAGCAACGCTAAAGCCAAGCTAAGTCGTCCCAATGGGTGGACACAGCAATATGAGATTCCTTTGCGATTTCAAACCAGAAGACTGGTGCTCAATCCCCTTTTGCCCTACTTGTCGATTAAGTTCTACCGAGCAATTATTTTTTCCACACTACCAGTGTTGTACACGTCTAACTCTGGATGAAGAGCAGCTGCAGTAATTGATATTATCGTCCTAGGCTACAGAGGTAGACTTCATACCCGCCTGTAAATACTGGAAACGAATGTGACTGTGATCTTCCAGAGATTAAAATACCTCCTACTGAACAACGGACGGAAATGTCAGAACCGGTTGCACACGCAGCGATAGTATTTATCTGATTCCAAAAGCTAGCGAAACAAAAGGAAACAAAGTACGCCTGACTTACACAAGATAAGCTCCTGACCCAGATAAACAACGTTCGACCTCGTCTCCAATTCCAGTAGAACAATTAGGATGATACAGATAATTCTCGTTACTAAGACCACGTCGTAATGAGAGTTATTTGTTAAAATCATGATACACTAATCTACGTCGGAATCAATATCAAACAAACAAATTTACATGAATCGTTCGTATTTTCAGCACTGCGTCGAGAATAATGTGTAAGATATTAAAGGCTCCACTCATATTATCTTCGTTTGTTCTCATCTGTCTTCTTTTTGAATTAGCTAATGAAGAGGTAGGATTAAACACATTTTACAATCTTTTGCTTTATAGTTTCAGCGAAGTTATTAACATAGGATTCTGAGCGAATTTTCCAAGATTGAGACTCTTCTACATTCCGTGCTTCACATTCGGTACAGTTTCGGTCGTGCCCAGGCTCAGCTGTTCATCTAATGCTTCTGACGCAACACTTAATTTAATTACATAAGATGTTTGGCGGCATTGTGGTGTATATTTGTAATGAGTCACTAGCAATTGATCAAATACTCGAAGCTATTGAAGCAGCTAGAGCGCGCTCTAGTCTACAAGTAATTAAATACGCAAAAAGACTGAA
Organism: Schistocerca serialis cubense; assembly: GCF_023864345.2. Lineage (NCBI taxonomy): Eukaryota > Metazoa > Arthropoda > Insecta > Orthoptera > Acrididae > Schistocerca > Schistocerca serialis. The sequence goes on from NC_064641.1 coordinate 723,207,314, forward strand.
TCAATAATAGCATCTCCTAATCTAAACTGTTGACAAACTCATGGTACTGAACGAAATTTTCATTGAATTACGACCTTTAGCACTTTGGTGGACACTTGATATGGATTTATTACATTGGCTAGCTTGATTCTCGTTGTGCAGTAAGGCTATAAACGAAGAATACTCAACACTGATCGACCTCTAAACACTGACGTCATGAGTTTCTATATCAGTCTGCCATAACAGCTCTAGGGAACTATTCCGTATTATTATTTTTAATTAGGGGAAAGAACGTAAAAGCTAAACCATACTGACTACATGGAAATCTGAATCTGGTTACAACCTAATACACGCAATGTGTATTAATTGCAGTGTAACTTTTAATTCAGTTTTGTGTCCTCCATTCCAAAAAATAAGGAATAGCCTCGTGACTCAGAGCCGGTCCGTTCATGTCAGTGTTGACCTGAAACATGGAAGTAGTCACGGAGTACACAACAGTCAGTCACTGTTTATCACAGACCACGTGGAGAGGTGGCGTTCTTCAAGTGTTCTGGTGGTAGTACAGTGACAATATTTTTGTACACATCTTATTGATCTTATTGGAAGGAATGCCTTCGGTACAATTTACTGAAGAAACTGTTTAATTAATCTCCATGTGAGAATCGACTTGTATGTTAATGGCTGTCGTTGAAGTACCGTCTACATTTTTATGCATGCTCTTAATTTAATTGTACCGTCATTAAAATATAGACATTTACAATGGTTGTAATAATCATGTGCAACAAATACCCTCTAGCAAGGAAATTCAGCAGCATTAATCAGTTCCCTCTTTGATGTAGAATTTCACAAATCTACACAGTAGTCCATTTCCTTACGAGTTTATAAAGTGTGTTTCAAAGCCTGAGTGTTGCATGGGAATACGCGGATGACAGCCTAACGTCAAGCCATTTAAACTTACACAGGTACTGGGAAACGGAACTGTATTGTCTATACCATTTGAATCGTTTCTTTCCAATAGGTCTTCTGTTCACTTTTTTTCCGAAAATAAGTTTGGATATGAAATGGTTCCTATTGCGGCTGATATACCGTTATACAAGATAGAACCTCAGTACCACTGATATTCTGAGTAAAGTCAATGTCAAGATAATCAGTTCTTTTTTTTTACCTTTTTGTACAGTGTCGTCAGTTCAGGACCATAGCCTATTTGTTAAAAATATATTGGTAGTCCTGCTTCTGTTCTTTGAATTATATCGATACAATAGGAAGTTTACACATTGACAACGTTTTGACTATTAGAGTGTATGTTCCTTTATTAATAAGCTGAAATACAAAATTAAGCAGGTCGGTGAATCAAGAAGTAGACAAAAATAATTATTCAAGAACGTGAGAAAATAATTAAGAATGTGGCAGGAATCATGTAATTAAATTTGCTATACTTAAAACACGAAGTTACGTCAGTCATACACAAAAGGAAGTGTCAGTGGAGTGACAAAGCACGTAGGTAAGTGTAATACACTTAATGTGTGACCAACTACAATTAAACTCTGTCAATATAAAACACGTTTGAAATTTGTTAACATCCCTGTCGCTATTTTCTTGCTCCCGTAAAATGTACCATACAGTTTACTATCCTAACCTAACTTCTATTATTACATGTCGAAACGATAATGTTTTGAAATGGTACCAGAGATTCAGTGGCTCAAAATTCTCACTCGCTTGCATGAAATACGAGGTACATATAGATGACAAACAAGATTATCTTCATACAGGACCTCACTGACAGACATGAAACTCAACACCACAGACAATGGAAAAGAAGAAACTACGAGAATGAACAGTGAAGCATCCTAGTACTATGTTTTGATCGATGATTATCAGCGGCAGGAGGTGTGCTTCAGGGTGTTTTCATGAATACTTTCTGTAGCTAAAGAACATCTAAAAAGCATCAGGCAGTTGAGTATTGCAGCAAAAGTTAACTAGAGAAAATGGTATGCACTTATGCCCAAAAAGAGTCAGAGATGAAGCAAGCCGTTAAATGCGTCTCTATGTTAAATTATCTGAATGTCAAATTACATGTAAGGGTTGTGTATGAGATGTTCCAGCACAAACATCCATTACTTCCCAATTTTACAATTTTTAAAAGAGTGTTTGAAACCATCGCTTGACCGGCTATAAGTAAATTCCTCTTGCACAAGTCAACACCTGAAACAGGACCTGAAAATCGTCAATCTCATTGATATAAACAAACGATGTTCAACTGCAGAAAATAGAATTCACTTAAGAGGAAATAATCGGTTTTTGATGTTGCTTAGCAACAGTCATACAATAACTTTTAAATGACCACACCGCCACCTGACTATATTGTTGTATATTTAATTACGACCCAGGTTTCTGCCTTTTATACCGTTTTCATGTGACTGTGTTTATGTCATTAACATATAATGCAGGACATCAAGCTCGAAATTGGTCATAAATTAATTTATAAACATATTTTTCTTAATATTTGACCGATTTTGAGCTTGATAGCCTACATTATACGTTAATGACATAAACTCAGTCGCTTGAGAATAGCATAAAAGGCCGCAACCCGGGTCATAATTAAATACGCAACAGTACAGTCAAATGGTGGTGTGTTTATTAAAAAAAATCGGTTATGTTCTACTATGAAAATGGAAAGTTAATACGGAAATAAACATCGCAATAACTTAACAACTGCAGTAGATTATACGCGGAGTATTCAGCAGTCTGTATCTCCAGTTCAAGAACTGCATTGTTTGTGGCTACAAACAGTGAATCTATCTGGTATTCGTGACATCAAGGAGACTACTACTCATCTGCTTCACAAGGGGTTTGCTGGGAAAAGCCCTGCTAGAGTTTCTTCTTTCTTGTTAGATTTCTTACAAGATATGGCAGCAGGGACAGAAGTACTACCAATATTCTAGGGTAATAGCGGGAGCCAGAATAAAAGCCTCCCTCTCATTAGATTCTTATTAGAATTGACGAATGCATAACGATTCAGGAGAATTTTACATTCATTGGCTATACGTGGTCATTCTTATCCACCTTTGACAAGGACATCAACATGGTTAAGAAAGTCTTGAAAATGAGTGGTTGTTTGTACACTATTCGTAAAGTAACAGAACAGTTTGTTAGCAGCAGTACAAAAACAAAAGATGCAACAGCAGACAGAGATAACAGGACTCCTTGATTGGACTAATATGAGAAAAACTGCATTTATGAAGAAACTGCCAAATGTCATTGCCTCGAGAGAATAAGGCTCAGTTTCTCATTCAATCATTTCGCCATTTCATTCACATGCCAGACACCGGAGGCTGTATGGTAGCTCTGACGTACGCTGATGGTTCGTTGCAGCATACTATTAGACATGCCAACTCTCGTTGTCAGCGTGATCCAGTACTGTCAAAAGTTCCTACTTGTCCTCTGAGGAAAGTTGTTATCAAAGAAGTGAAAGTCAAGATATTAAAAAAACTCATTCAGCAGATACCTACAGAACACCAAGCATTCTGCGAAGATACTAACTTGTTTTGGGCTACAGATGAGCAAAAAGATAGTGAAAACGATGGTTATGAGTGAAAAAGAGATAAATAATGTGTTCTGCTGGCGTAAGAGAATTGAATTAATGATTAAATTATCGTTATTTTTTGTTTTAAATAAGTTTATGTTGCTTTCACAAGAGTAAAATGTTAAAAATTGAACCTTTCTTTCTGGAATTTAGGTGACCATATTTTTATAATACACTTCCAGTACTTAATAAGATTAATCCTTGAGAGAGAGTGACAAAATATGTCGTAATTGAGATTTTGGAAAACAGAACAGCATTTTCAACTTTCCTCTAAACTATGTTTATTGGACTTCGGCCCTTTCAAAAAAGATCGATTCATTTGGTGACAGGTGTGAGCTTTTTACCTGCTACTACATGTCGTAAAGCGATCTGTATTTAGTAGGACCAAGAAGGCTTTCGGACCTGTCTAGACATTTTCGTTTTTATTTATGACTGCATATACGACCTGCTTTCGCTTGTATGGTCTATATTATGCTATGAACATGACAAGTGATCGTGACCATAGGGTCCATATTGGCTAACTGTGAAAAATAAAAATATTTCTTCGAATAACCTAGCCTTAGAAGAACCATGCCATCCTTCAACCGAAACCTGGCAGCATTGCTGGAGTAAACTGGCAAGTCTCGCCAAAAAATAGCAAATAGATTACCTTTTTTAAATGGTGCGTTTACTTTCGTAAATAATCTTCAGTAAAACTCCTCTGCATTTTGTACTGCGGAATTCCAGCTGCCCCTCAGAAACTAAATCTGTTATAACCACCGCACGTACAGAACATACGACCAGTTCATTCGGGGAAAATTCTACCTTGTAGTGGAGATCCCCATCTCTTCCTAATTTTTTCGTCTCTGCTTAAGCACCCATCAAACATGTTCTATAACGTTGCCTCTGTCTGCCCCTACTACCTTTCTCCTCTACTCTTATTTCCCGCTTTAAGTTAGCTATTTCTGGCTGCGTAGTAGTTGCGCAACCAATCTTTTCCTTTCTAGCATAGATTTTCCACAGACATTTCACCTTCCATTGTTTTTAGTATTTTCATCAGATATTTATCATTTGGTACTTCATCTGTCCACTTAATTGTTAACATTTTTCGATAGCACCACATTTTAAATGCTTCCAGTTCCTTCCTCTCTGTGTTTCTAATGGTCCACCTCCCACTTTCACACTAAGCTGTGTTGCAGTCGTATACTTTCAGGAACTTCCTTCTACATCCAAATTAATCTCTGATAGGTGTAGAGCTCCTTTACTGAAGAAAGCTGTCTTCACCTCTTCGGATGTGTCAAATTACTTCCGATGACTTTCTTGCTTCGGCCACACAGCCTCACTTCCTAAATAGAAGAATTCTTTCACTTCTTCTGCCCCGGCGTTTTTCCCTAAATTGACGTTATGCAAACCGTTATTCTCCTTTCTAATATTCTTCGTCTCCTTAGTGTTGCTTTCAGTATCGTTAACACACCCTCATCAACCAGAATATCGTCTAAGTTTTTCTTACATCGGATCAGAATCTGTGTAACGTCTGCAAACGTTTGCGTCGGTATTAGTGCCCTCTACGTTTCTAATATTCTTCCGAAAATTTCTTTAATTTCTCACTGTTTCTTCGGCGTGCGAGTTGAACAACTGTGATGATTCGAAAAAATATTTATCTAAATAAAGAAAAAATCGATATTATCTATGAATAATGTCGATATTAATAAATCAGTAATGTGTGTCATATTTCGTCAACATCGACTAGTTCCACAGATCTATTTTCTATCTACTTCTATGGGAAGTATCACGGTATACCTAATATCTTGTGAAACAATCTTAACAAAACGATAGTTCGTTAAGTTTTCTAATACCATTCTTGTCTACGTAAGACTTATAAGTAAATTCCAATAATCATTTGAGACAAGAGAAAAAAACGAGAACAATTTCAATGATGTACGTCGTGAGGATGCGTTGGACCGCGACATTCTACTCGACAAGACTTTTTTTGGTTTTGTCAAATACTGCCGGCAGCATTCTTATTTATAGATTTGAGTCCCCGCCACTGAAGGTTGTCATGGAATTGGAAAGTGCTACAGCAATCAGAAGAAACCTACGTCACATCTATTTTGGAAATTCCAATATTAAATTGTGTCCTCCAGTTAAAAAATGAATGCTCTGAAAAAGTAAGCGTAGTCACGAACATGATAGCTTCTCTTGTGAAGGAATTTTGGTGGGGATGTAGGGTTGGTAAGCAGACACAGTATTGCGCTCTCATTAGATTTTTTACTAAAAATTAATCGTCAAGAACCTCTGGACAGATTAAGAAACCTGTTGCACCGCAAGCAGAAAGAGCATCATCATCGATGTCATAGACTGAAATAGTCGTTTCGGATGTATAATAACATCACAGTCCGGTCTCAATGAAGACAAACAAGAAAATAGGTACCTCTTTGTCCCACCCTGTTCAGCTTGACTCAAGAGATCTAAAACGATTTCAAAAAAGGTTAGCTAATAGTTTTACATTTTAGTAGGACAGTACTAGCTTTGCTGCAATTTCTGTCGCTGGTGAGAAGCTGTTTGCTAAAGCTGGCAGCATCACGGAAAAAAAGAAGTATGCTGTGCTGCAGTCTCCTGCTTTTACTAGACTAACTCATAAATATAGGGATAAATAATTTACACTTGTTAATTTAAATCGTGATATTTGCTCAAAAATTGCGTAACTAGAACTTTCGCAAACGAGAAAAATGGTCTTCCGGTAGTGACAAAAAAAAAAATCCGTTTTAAAAGAGTATCACATGAATATTTATCTTAAAATTCTTTGAGAGTCAACCTAGATTTGGACACTAAATTTTTTCTTAATATTTAAGACCATTCAGTTTAGTCTATATAAAACTAAGACGCTAAGGAAAATTTTAACCGATGTTAATGCTCGTTTCTTTTGTTAGAGAATAGCATTTACTGCTGCCAGCTACGATTTTTCTTTATTTCTTTTCTGTACGACGTGACACGCAGAAAATATTTTAAAAGTATTTATTACTGGTAGCAGCAAATGTTATTTTATAACAAAAAAACGCTGTTTTTCAGTCGCATGCTTTCACCAACCACTTCTAAGGGATAAAATTATAAAAATATTAATGTTGGTGTTTTACAAAGAAGAACTACCTTTCCCTTAATATCCATGATAATTGTAAGTTTAATGTTATTATCCATCACTATGAATATTCTGAATTTCAGGAAATAATGATGCTGATAAAATGTTTCCTTATAAAAAGTAAACAAATTTCTCGACAAAAATTGCATTTAAATCAATATCAACAAATTTGTCGTAGAACAAATTTAAATAACATTTTCGTATTTGCAAATAAAAAGTTAAAAAATGAGAATCAATGTTTCCTGTATATGGTAGGTCTGATGTATTGAGGTATCAATATCTTACCTCCGAAATAGCATCAGTATCGTTGTCAATCAGACCATTCGTTGAAAACTCGATGTATACATATTTCATAAAATTTTTCCATTGATTGTGGTGTTTAATTGCAACCCCAGAAACCCCGTTCTTAACACGAAGTTACCCTGTTTGACATTCCAGTTTTATTATTTCCACTTGGGCTTTCCGTGCAATTAGATTACACAAAAAGTCACATGAGGACAAAATCATTAACCGTATTGGTAGAGAAGGATTTCGAATCCGTATCACTGAATGTAGGTAAGCATGAGCATTGTCGTGGAGCAAGAATACTTTCTTGCACGCTTATTTTAGCGTTTCTGTTTCAACGCACTTTGTACACGGTCACATATCGCTGGGTAACAGGCTGTCAGTTGGGTCTAAGCCCTCAGTTGGGTCGTGTTTAGTGAGTCTCGAAAATCATACCCGTCGCTTCCCTTCCTTCGTATTCTTCGGTGTACATCAACCATCGTCAACACAATAATATAATCAACAACAGAGGTATTTCGTATAGTAGATTATTGCCACATTCACATCAGACACGTATGTACCCAATAATCTCACCAGTGAAGCCGTATTTTACCACCACGGAAGTTAACGGCCATTGGAATAATTCTCACAGGGGCGATCATCAGCGTTCTCACATGCTGTATGGCATAGCTTCCCATTCTGTGCAAATGTCTTCATCAGATAGTAGCATTTACACAAATTGGGCATAATGATTTATTAAATGTGTTTCAATATTTTGGTTCAAACGGCTCTGCGCACTATGGGACTTAACACCTGAGGTCATCAGTCCCCTGGAACTCAGAACTACTTAATCGTAACTAACCTAAGGACATCACACACATCCATGCCCGAGGCAGGATTCGAACCTGCGAAAGTAGCGGTCGCGCGGTTCCAGACTGAAGCGCCTAGAACCGCTCGGTCACATCGGTCGGCTCAATATTTTGATCTCTGTGGGTCGTCCTGTCACTAGTCCAGTAAAAGAAGGAAAATTAGTGAAGAAATTGTGTAGTCGCAAATTTTTGCACAATGCTAGAGTGTCTTAATCAACATACTGGCAGTCCTGACCGGTGAAGTGTGAGCGAAGGATGGCGGGGAATGGGGGGGGGGTTAAGGATCACTCTTGATTTTCTCGAAAAACTCCAAAACCGCGGCTTCTAGCGAAAATGTTTCGTAGTATAAAACTGGTGCATTAAATTCCCTACAAATCAAGTCCTATTAATTTTTTCTCTAAGATTAACAGTTTCTGCAGTGCAGTGCATGGTAAAATGGCAAATTATTAAAGTACTATTTTAATAGTGTAAAATTAATGGTTATCTTCGAATGAACTAGGTTAAATCAAATACTAAAATGTGTACCATGAGTAAGTGCAGCAGAGCCGTGTTACGGGATAAATAGCGTTCTGGGGATGTGACACGGTGAATGGAGGGGGGGGGGGGGGGAGTGGGTAGGATGTGAAGAGCAGAAAAGCATGAGGGTTGGTAAGTCACCGGATTGTGTTCATTGACTTCCGTCCTTCATAGATCTGCAAAATGAAAGTCGAGCAGTTGATCCCTACCCTGTCTATCTCAATATGTCAGAAGAAACAACTACAAGGTATTTCAGTAAGTTATACAGACATGCCTGGGAAGGGGTGTGGATTTTATTTCCCACAGAATGCGTTAACGCTACATGGTTTGCAGATGTATACTAATAATCCTAACGCAAGTAACGCGTATGGATAGAATCTGCGTAAATCTCTGAATACCGTTCTACACTGCTAGAGTGGAAACTGATTGTTGATCATCCTGCAAAACTGTAGCCTTGTTCCGAGAAAGGCAATCCACCCCACCAAGAGCGCTGCTCGGATTTCATTATCACCAGTCTACAGGGCGACGTTGGATGCCGCATGGTGGCGTTGCTGCCACGTGACTCGGTAACAAAAGCGTGTAAGCAGAGAAGACATGGAGGGGCATCAAGATAAGGGCAGCAAAAGGGAAAATCCAATGAGATAAACAACACTGACAAAGGGCGCATTATAATTACGCAAAGCCCGTGAACGAGTATCGTGAAAATGACAAAGCTGCTACTACCGTGAGCATCTACAAAAAGAGGTTAAGGGACAGCGAAACTACCACTAGGCTCTAAATGGTTGGACGTCCTCGACTCTTCACTGGTGAGGTTCGGAGGCTTGTCTGCTCTGTAAAGTAGGATAGATGGTGATCTGTGGCATCTCTGCCGCAAGAGCACAATGCTGGTGCACGCACAGCTGTTTCGGAACGTACCGTTCATCGTACATTGTTGTACGTGGAGCTCCGCAGCAGACCACCCCCACGTGTTCACTTGATGACTCAACGACATCGTCACTTACGATGGCAACGGGCACGAGCACATCGGGATTCGATCGTCGATCAATGGAAACGTGTCGGCTTTTCGCATGAATCAAATTTTTGCTACACTAGGTCGATGGACGTCTCCAAAAACGCCGTCATCGAGCTAAACCACGGCTCGAAATGTGCAGCGCGCTACAGACGCAAACTGGTGGGGGCAGTATTATGCTACGGGAGACATTCTCATGCGCTTGCATGGGACCTGCGATAGTAATCAAAGACACGCTGACAGCTGCGAACCGCCTGCATCCCTTCCTGCTTGATGTCTTCCACGACAGCGATGTCATCTTTGAGCAATATAACTGCCCGTGTCTCGGAGCCAGAACCGTGTACAGTGATTTGAGGAGCATTATAGTGAACTCACGGTGATGTTTGTGCGATGAAATTCGCTTGATGTAAATCCTATTGAGCCCATCTGCGTCGCTATCGGGCGCCATCATCGCGTGCGCAAACCAGCGGCCCGTTATTTAAACGAATTACATGACCTGTGCGTAGACATCTAATGCCACATACCTCTACAAACGTCCCAACAATCTGTCGGATCCCTGATGCACAGAATCAGTGATGCATTTTGTTGCACAGACGGACAAACAAGCTTTTAAGCAGACGGTCGTAACAATTTTGGATCAACAGTGTACCTCCGCAGTATTTCCTGTCCAGTTCTCTTATGTGAGCTCGAGTTCGTATAGTGTGGTTATTTTCAGTTTATTGTGAGAGTACTTTTGCAGGTCGTAAGTGAGCTCTATTGTGAAATATGTTCCTCTAAACAATGACTCCAAAGAGTTAAACTTGTAAATGTGATGTTGTCAGTGACCTATGTAGTATCGGTGGGAAAAGGGTTGCACTGGTAAATGTCAGACGTTGCTGCTGTCTATAGTCGACAGCGTATTTTAAAGCCAAGCAATCGTTTTGTAGTCACTTCGTGCTGATTTAATGAATGACCAGAATGTCAGTGCAGCTCCCTCGCCACTAACTGTGTTATTGACACGTACGATAAATCTTTTACATTCACCTATCTTCCAAGGTGGGAGTGAATACGTCAGATGCAATGGCACTTAACATGTTCACGTCTAGAACAGTAATCTACTGCAAGCATTGTTGAAATATCTGAAATTCTAAAATACCTGGGTGACCTATCTGTGTTGTAGAGGGGTGTAGTTTAAAGCCTCCGGGTCTCTTCAGATATTGGGAGAGCTGAGGATGGGGCGTTGCATTCGATGCCCCTCATGACCTGGAAAGCATTACAAACAGTGATAGTGGAGACTGTGTAATCGGCATTGTCCCATACATACTGACAAGTCGTTACCATTTGAGACAGGCTCTTCAATGCAGTAGATAGCTGACAGCTCCACCTATTAAATTTAGTACGTTTTATTTTATTTTTTTATTTTATTTTTGTTTTGTTTTTTGAGTCATCAGGATTCTGACTGGTTTGATGCAGCCCGCCACGAATTTCTCTCCTGTGCCAACCTCTTCATCTCAGAGTAGCAATTGCAACATACGCCCTCAATACATAATAGCTCATTTAACAACTGCAAAAAAGTAGGCCTACTCACTCAGTAAACTGTAAATCTCTCCACTATATAAACTTGAGCGCAGTGGAGTCATTATGAGTACTCACGTAACAGAACTGGACAGGAAATGATGAGAGGGTATATTCTGCCTGCAAAATAAAAACCGAGCAGCGCTGGTGGTGGGGAAGGTTGTTTTTCCAGGGCTGGCCCGAGTGGCCGAGCGGTTCTAGGCGCTACAGTCTGGAACCGAGCGACCGCTACGGTCGCAGGTTCGAATCCTGCCTCCTGCATGGGTGTGTGTGATGTCCCTAGGTTAGTTAGGTTTAAGTAGTTCTAAGTTCTAGGGGACTGATGACCTCAGAAGTTAAGTCCCATAGTGCTCAGAGCCATTTGAACCATTTGTCTTTCCAGGGAGATTGCCACGGGTTACCGTACAGGGTGACAGAATGAGTTTCCCCCTCTTCCAGCGCAGAACAGTGTGCAGAGATTCGAGTAGTTTCAGGCCATATGCTTTTCACACTTCCTGGGTACGCCGGAGCACCGCGCCGGCAGTGATTCATAAGGCTTGCTGTACAGGGCAGGCATAACTTATCCCACAGCTGCTTCTTGTGACGTAGCGTGGTAGACAGTGTGGAGAATTACCTGTCCGATCGTCAGTTTGCGGACCTAAGAAGAAGAGAGACGTGTGAACATAATCCGGCGACCTATCTTACCTCGTGCTTTTATCCCACACATCGCCCCTTCATCCCGTTTCACACCTGGAACACAATTTATCCCTTAATACGGCTCTATTGCACTTAGACTTGTACAGATTTTTAATAGTTATTCCACCCCACTACATTTAAAGATTTTATTATTATTTTGAGCTTTTCCGCAATACAGAGGCTTATTTCCAACACAATAATTTACTCGGAAATTACTATACAAAGAATAAACGTTCTTAAACCCTATTTTCAAAATATTCTTCCAAGTGTTTCGATCTTGTGCGTCCTCTTCCTCTGCGCCCATTCTCCTCATTGTGTGCTGTATATTTTGGAACCAGGTAGTCATAGGTCGTCCTCTTCCTCTTCTCTCCTCCGGTTCCCACTCCAGTATCAATTTTGGTATTCTGGCTTCCTCCATTCGTCGAACATGCCCGTACCATTGTAATTTCTTCCTATCCATTACGTCATATATTCTTTCTTTTATTTCCATTCTCCTTATTGGTTCAAATGGCTCTGAGGACTATGGGACTTAACATCTGTGGTCATCAGTCCCCTAGAACTTAGAACTACTTAAACCTAACTAACCTAAGGACATCACACACATCCATGCCCGAGGCAGGATTCGAACCTGCGACCGTAGCAGTCGCGCGGTTCCGGACTGAGCGCCTTAACCGCGAGACCACCGCGGCCGGCATTCTCCTTATTATTTCGGTGTTCCTTATCTTCTCTTTCCTGGAGCGTCTTGCCGATCTTCTCCAGAAGTCCATCTCTAGAGCTTGTAACTTTTTAAAGGTTCTTCAGGTAAATTGTCCTGGTCTCCGTTCCGTACAGATAAACATTCATTTAATGCCGTTCAAATGATATTTTTAATAAACAGCGTTTTTTTCCATCCCTTGTAACCCAGAAAATACTAGCTCTAGAGAAAAATAAATAGCACCTTCTTTGTACGCAATTTAATGCAGTTTGATTTTTCTCCCTAGAAGCTTCAGTTTTCCAGTTATTCGAGAAAAACATAAAAAAGTTACCTTTGAACTCCCCGTCCCGCAACCCCACTCCAACGCTCACATCCTGCCGGTCAGGATTTTTATTATGTTGCTCAAGACACTCCATCCTAGCACTGTCCAAAAATCTGCGACTACATCATATTTTTTCCCCCAGTCGTTGTTTACGGTCTTCATGGACTGGGCTATACCATGATAAATACTCTCCGGTATCATATCACATGTTCTATCCTGCCCAATGGACTGTTCATTCCATTCAACAGTTCGTGCAGCAGATCCACACATCCATAGAGGACAGCAGCGTCTACAGCGAATAATATCACCGAAACCTTTCCCTTTTTTATTTCCTTTATTGGTTCTTCAATAATCAGCTTAAACACTTGAAAGTTCTGCGCTTGTCAACGTTCGTAAATTACTGTGTTTTGTCGAAGCACGATATTTATTTTCATCCATTTTTTTGAAACGTTTTATACCGTTCATTTAAGATGCTTATCGATTAACAAACGTTCTTGCTTCTTGTCGAGATTTTAAACAGAACTGCTACAAGAATCACGCTTACCAGTCCACCCAGAACCACCTTCCATTGTTCTATCACACCGACTTTCCCTTCAGAACGTTGCTGATTTTTGTAATCCAAAATACTTCGCAACTTCCGTAATATTTAAACAGTGTTAACACATACAAACCTTATTGCATACATAAAATCTTTCATAAATAAGTACTGTGATGTAGTTTTCAATGAAACTGGTCGGTGTTCACGCACGACGTATATCATTTATGATACGTAGTTACGTCATTAAAATAAAAGTAATTCGTTTACAACTACATAGCATAATTTGTAACTACTTGTTCATTAAGTTTGCAATCATCAACCAATTACTAGCTGCGTGAGAAAAACTGTAGGTGGAAAACCAAACATGACAGGGTATACAGTAAGGCAAAAAATTATTCCCAGGATTTTTCGTTGTATTTTGAAAACGTATGGTTAGAGATTAATTCTGTCGTGACTGTTAGAAACAATACAGTCAAAAAATTTCACAACGACATCGAAATGCTTCAAATGGCTCTAAGCACTATGGGAATTAACATCTGAGGTCATCAGCCCCCTAAGACTTAGACCGAATTAAACCTAACTAACCTAAGGATATCACACACATCCATGCCCGAGGCAGGATTCAAACATGCGACCGTAGCAGCAGCGTGGTTCCGGACTGATGCGCCTAGAACCGCTCGGTCACAACGGCCGGCTACAACGACATCAACGTAAATTCTATGTACAGTTTGTTTCACAGCTCAACAGTACGTTGTCACATACGTACTGCTTAACTATATTAAAAGAAATGCCTCCAAAACTAAGTATCGGATCTTTCAGATGTATATAGCGTACGTGATTTTATAATATTAGTTGCCACATTCAGGTTTGGTTCATGAGGCTGATACTGATAATACGAAGTGTGAAAATGGCAGGTGTTCTCCAAAGTAGTGTAATAAGAGCACTAACGTTCTCAATACACTTCAACGACTTTTCAGTGAAGGTCAACATCACCCCGCGATTGTTTGCTAAAGATGCTGTTGTGTACAAAGAAGCATCAACGCCAGATTATTTTAAGGGAACAAATTTAACAGTATTTTCTATTGATGTCTCAAAGTTGGCTTTATTTAAAATTTTATTAGTGTGCAATGACTAGAAAGAAACGATATTATAAGATTATTGACGAACTTCTGGAACAAGTGACATCGTGTAAATGTTTATGGATAAGACGACGAGTCGTTCGGAAGGTGGATGTAAGACAGATTAGTTGCTAGTGCTGTGGTGCTCTCACTAAGTCGGACGCACAAATCCCATATTGTTTTTCAACTTACTCGCACCAGTCGGGAGAAGTGTTAAGGTACAAAAGAAAGGAAACACCGCGAGAAATTCATGCTTGAACATAAATACAGGTCGTCTTCAATACGTTTCAAATGTCAGTCATGGTCGGAACAGTTCTCTGTAGTTGTGAGTGCGTTGTGTCAGAGCTAAGCTAAGTCGAAATTTGCTAAATTGTTGAAGCTCGTAAGGTGTGTTCTTCGGTAACCAAAACAGCCGAAGTGTTTGATGTTTCAATGCCCCTGTTCACACAGCTCGCGTTGTCCAAAACTGATTTTGTGATTACGAGGACGAACTGTCGCATTTACCCTGGCCACCACAATCAACAGATCTCAGTTTCATTGAACCTTTGTGGTCTACTTTAGAGAGAAGTTTGTGTGATCGCTGTTGAGCTGTATCATCGTTATCTGAAGGGTGCCACAATTTTACAGGAAGAATGGTATAAGATTCCCTGGAAAACCACTCAGAACCTGTGTTTATCCATTCTGAGACGACTGGAGGCTGTTTTGAATGCCATCGTGTTTCCTATACCGTATTAGGAATGTTAATGTGTTGTGCATGTTTCGTTTCGGTATTTCTGTGCGCCCTCTATGTTCAATAATTGTTACCGAATACGGTCATTCACTCTAAATACGCCACAGCAAAATATAACAAATAAAACTTAATTTGCCGTCTTCGTCTGTTGTGCTACACTAACATTTTCGATGCTTGAACTTGAGCTGCTATACCTCCTACCTTTGTTGAAAATAAATGATTGATGCCTTCTATCTGACATGCACACTAACATTGCCACTACGTTTGTTGTTTGACATTTATTATCAATCTTTAAATGACATATCCTAATAAACATAACATATTTCCTCACAGATCAATGTGAAAACCCTGTTTTGTAGGACTTTTTTTAGAGAATTGTTCCCGATCGGTGCCGAAAGAAGTTTTGTCGTAATCATCGCTCGTAAAAGGAGACACCGCTATGGTCCAGATGACTGGCTCACACTCGGAAGGAACCGAATTTTAACTCCCGTCTGAGATCTTTATTGAGGTTTCTATAGTTTTCCTATGAGAGTTCAGGGTAATTCCATGTTGGCTCCAAAAAAGTGCAAGTTATATTCTAATCTACATTCTATCCTCCCCTTATGAAATTGTAGTTTCCGTCATCTAGTACAACACCTTGAAAATATTTACTAAGTATTGTTGTTCGACTGTAAAACACGCTTATCGGTGGACTGACGAGTCGCTCAAAGGTTTGCTTCTCTAGGAAAATTTTGCTGAACAACTACTTGTTGTTGTGTAGCTACTCCCCACAAGTTTGCCTGAACGTGAAGTGTGCATGGCTTCAGTACGTCCGCCATAAGTTTAAATAAATTAATTTAACTTTTTCTGCTTCATCTACTGCTTCAATCCTGATATTTACTTTCCAAAATTTTCGGGTTCAGATGAATTTAACGATAAATGAGGAAGAACGAGGAGCGTGATTTACTAAGCGGGCAGCGTCTGACATCTGTTGGCTGCGCGCGGCACTACACGTAAAGGCAGAAGCAGAGATCTCTGGCGAAAATGCGGCGAACTACCAATGTACCAACTGGCCGCTAGATGCCCTCAGCCTCATTTCTGCTTTCCTCCGCGACGACGCACGAATTCGGAGCGGGAAGCTGAACTGTTTCGATGACATAGAGTTGCTTCTTTCATCTTGACTTTCGCTATTAAATCATTCATATTGCGTCTGCATCCTTATGTAAATAATTAGTATTTGTTTAACAACAGGGTAGAGTATTTAGAAAATTATTTTTAATTGAATAATATTGATTCATTAACGTAGATCAGCGTAAACTCATAAAATTCGAATGATATATAATAGTACAAAAATACATCTTCCTCGCTCAATTTCGTGTACTTTCGCTCTAGACGAAGTGCAAGGAGCGATTCGCAAAGTAGAAATAAAATGACCAACCTTAGGGATAGTTATCACATTATACTTCGAACGGGGAACTTGCTAAAGAATTTTGTCTTAAATTTTATATACAATATTCCTCTTCGCCAACATAAATCTCAAACATTTGCATCACATTGGTTCTTCATGTAAAAGATTACTGGAATGTGAAACAAAGTACGTGATATAGACACCGTATTTTGATTTGAGGTTGGAGCCTTCTGTTAGTATATACACTGAACTAATAATGAGGCATCTTCGATATAACTTGCCTCTGGGCACTTAACCATACATTCTGAGATACACTTGACGAAGACTTGAAATCAGTGAGAGTCAAGACTATTCTGACGTACCCCTACCTGATACCCTCTTCAATAATAGCTGTCAGTACAATCGTTCCTAATAGTTGGCTGCATTCGGTTTACAAGTTCCTCTTATCAAAGCGAGAGAAAAAATATTTATAAGCACGCTATTTGGGTCTTTGTCTAGCACTTCCTCCTGGTGCTATGTGTATTGCAACACTGCTAATATTTATTGACAGTACAAGGAATACAGTATAAACATAACAATGGGAAAATAGTTATTTGTTTTGTAGTGTGACGGAAGAAGTCATTTGTCTGTGCAAATAAATAGCTGCTTAGCTGCTGACGTACAAAATACAAATATGACGTATCGGAGATACCAACTAATTCCACTGGATCTCTCTGAAACAAACTGTAAACTTTTCAAAGTCAGCAATTTTATACAAACAATCATTTTGTCACTGCTTATGGAAAACGTGTAAAAATACGATTTCTTGTAGGCAACAGAACTGCAAAGGACTGTTCGAGAATCTATTTCGAAAACATTTCAGTCCTGTGTAGGGCTGATATGTCTCGTATCCCAAAATACTGGTATTAAAATGTATACTTGTTCCTTATCCGACAGTCGTAGTTTAATAACGTCGTCTGTCTCTTCTTATTCTCTGTTTATAGCTTTACGTCTGAAAGAGGGACAATTATGTCCATTGACAATGGAAGCAACAGTTTAGAAAATTCAGGAGGCATCCATAGGATCGGTCGACATAGAAAATGAGTTAGCCAGTGTGAAGCGGTGTAAGGTGTTAGAAATCCTCAAACAGTAAGGTAAAGGCCTATGAAGTACGAAAAACTTGTAATACACAATACGTACAAGAACAAAGCGGAACGATAAGAATGGCACAGGTAAAGAAAATTGTTGTTGTTGTGGTCTTCAGTCCTGAGACTGGTTTGATGCAGCTCTCCATGCTACTCTATCCTGTGCAAGCTTTTTCATCTCCCAGTACCTACTGCAACCTACATCCTTCTGAATCTGCTTAGTGTATTCATTTCTTTGTCTCCCTCTACGATTTTTACCCTCCACGCTGCCCTCCAATACTAAATTGGTGATCCCTTGATGCCTCAAAACATGTCCTACCAACCGATCCCTTCTTCTGGTCAAGTTGTGCCACAAACTTCTCTTCTCCCCAATCCTATTCACTACTTCCTCATTAGTTATGTGATCTACCCATCTAATCTTCAGCATTCTTCTGTAGCACCACATTTCGAAAGCTTCTATTCTCTTCTTGTCCAAACTATTTATCGTCCATGTTTCACTTCCATACATGGCTACACTCCATACGAATACTTTCAGAAATGACTTCCTGACACTTAAATCAATACTGGATGTTAACAAATTTCTCTTCTTCAGAAACGCTGCATTGCAACAGAAGAAAATTACTCCTGTTAAAAGCGACATAAGACAAGAATTCAGTCTCCCTTCTCTACTCTTCAGCGTATGTCTATTTCTATTCAGCTATAGTACGCATGCCATCTTACTGTGTGGTGGAGAGTAGTTTGTATGCTATTGTCACTTCCCCTTTTGCTGCTCCAGTACCGAATGGTCCACGGAAAGAAAGATTGTTGGTAAGCCTCCATATACATAGGAAGAAGCAATACATTGGTTGATTCTTCTTGAAACCTACTCTTTCGGAATTTTAACAGTAAATTTCACCGTAATGCAGAACGTCTCTAGGCAGCGTCTGCCAATGGAGTTGGTTGAGGATCTGCGTGACGCTTTCGTCCTTACTAAGCAAATCCGTAAAGAAAAGGGCTGCTCTTTTTGTATTTTCTCTACCTCGTTTACCAATCCTATCTAGGATTAATACCAGGCTGACTTGCAATGTTGTAATATTGATCGGACAAAGGTTTTGGAAACTACCTCTTTTGTGGGTGGACTACACTTTTTGCTTTCTGATGATTCTACCAATGAATATTTGTCTGGCATCTGCCTTATCTACGATTACTTTTATGCGGTCGTCCCACTTTAAATCGCTGTGTACACATACTCCACATATTTTTCGGATGTGAATATTAGCATTGACTGTTCAGCAATAATCTAATCATACAATAAAACTAATGCGCAATACGTTACATTTGTTTATGTTGTGGGTCAGCTACGAATCCCTGCAGCAAGCGTCGACTTTCTATAAGATTCCTGCATCTTCTACAAATCTTGCTACATTTCGGTACATTTTCATGCGTTGCAACTTCTCTGTAAGCAACAGCAATGTCCGCAAAATGCCTAATGTTTCCAGTGGTGTTATTTACAAGGTTATTTATATTATATTGTGAAAAGCATTGGTCGTGTAACGCTCCTTTTGGGTTCAACAAAAGCTACATTTACGTCTGAAAATTTCTCAACATTGTGAATATCATGCTGTGTTCTGTTTTCTAGAAATCCAATATCAAGGCTGATCTGGTATTCTGTGCACTTTTATTTCACTAGAGAGTGTTACAGGATCGTTTTTCGTAATGAGCCAGAAACATCTGCAAATGCACCATATTGAAATTAGATACCACTTCATCCACCCTAGACAACGACCTTGCCGCAGTGGATACACCGGTTCCCGGGACATCACCGAAGTTAATCGCTGTCGGGCGTGGCTGGCACTCGGATGGGTGACCATCCGGGCTGCCGTGCACTGTTGCCATTTTTCGCGGAGCACTCAGCCTCGTGATGCCAACTGAGGAGCTACTCGACTGAATAGTAGCGGCTCCGGTCAAAGAAAACCACCATAACGACAGGGAGAGCGGCGTGCTGACCACTCGCTCCTCCTATCCGCATCCTTGGCTAAGAATGCCACGGCAGTCGAATGGTCGCTAAGGGCTACTTGTGACCTGAAGACGGAGAGACTTTGCTCGTCCAGCTTAGCTATTCGCTGTACAATTGACCGTTACTTGCAGTAATATAAAATTGGATTTGCATGATAGTGACAAGTAGGAAAAGGCTTTGGAAACAAACTGACCGACACGGCCAATGGCCCGAACGCCGGAATGGCCAGACACCCCGTTGCACTTCTTCGGAAAAGGGCTGGCGAGGAGCGGTGGTTGCACAATAATCAAGGACTGGCAGGGTTGTCTCTGGCGCCCTGCGGTGCTGGGAGGAGGACTCCGTAAGGGAAAGAATTTCCTGGAGTGACCGTTTGTGAAAACAAGCCGGCGCTTCTGCAGACTGAGGCTGCTGCCACAGTACAGTGAGACAGAACCGCTTCTCCGTGAGACGTAGATAGATACAGATTTACAACTCAAATATTTTAGAGCTTCCCTGTAACGATTTATCTTGCAAGTCATGAAACGTTTGCTTATAAACACCACGACAGGTAAGAGGCAGTATTTTCTGTAATTGAATGTGTTGCCTCCAACAGTTCTGTTCTTTACTAACTCTTATTTCACGGCGATCACTCAGTACTTACACAATTTATTATCATTTTTTCTGCCATCCCACACGTCAGGGTAACAGATTAGCGTTCCCAGAAATTGTCTTAAGGAGATATTGCGACAGGATGCCCTTGTTGTTGTTGTTGTGGTCTTCAGTCCTGAGACTGGTTTGATGCAGCTCTATACGCTACTCTATCCTGTGCAAGCTTCTTCATCTCCCAGTACCTACTGCAGCCTACATCCCTCTGAATCTGCTTAGTGTCTTTATCTCTTGGTCTCCCTCTACGATTTTTACGCTACACGCTGCCCTCCAATACTAAATTTGCGATCCCTTGATGCCTCAGAACGTGTCCTACCAACCGCTCCCTTCTTCTAGTCAAGTTGTGCCACAAAATCCTCTTCTCCCAAATTCTATTCAGTACCTCCTCATTAGTTATGTGATCTACCCATCTAATTTTCAGCATTCTTCTGTAACACTACATTTCGAAAACTTCTGTTCTCTTCTTGTCCAAACTATTTATCGACCATATTTCACTTCTATACATGGCTACACTCCATACAAATACTTTCAGAAACGACTTCCTGACACTTAAGTCTGTACTCGATGTTAACAAATTTCTCTTCTTCAGAAACGCTTTCCTTGCCATTGCCAATCTACATTTTATATCATCTCTATTCGACCATCATCAGTTATTTTGCTCCCCAAATACCAAAACTCCTTTACTACTTTAAGTGTCTCATTCCCTAATCTAATTCCCTCAGCATCGCCCGACTTAATTCGACTACATTCCATTATCCTCGTTTTGCTTTTGTTGATGTTCACCTTATACCATCCTTTCAAGACACTGTCCATTCCGTTCAACTGCTCTTCCGAGTCCTTTGCTGTCTCCGACAGAATTACAATGTCATCGTCGAACCTTAAAGTTTTTATTTCTTCTCCATGGATTTTAATACCTTCTCCGAAGTTTTGTTCTGTTTCCTTTACTGCTTGCTCAATATACAGATTGAACAACATCGGGGAGAGGCTACAACCCTGTCTCACTCCCTTCCCAACCACTGCTTGCCTTTCGTGTCTTTCGACTCTTATAACTGCCATCTGGTTTCCGTACAAATTCTAAATAGCCTTTCGCTCCCTGTATTTTACCCCTGCCACCTTCAGAATTTGAAAGAGAGTGTTCCAGTCAACACTGTCAAAACCTTTCTCTAAGTCTACAAATGCTAGAAACGTAGGTTTACCTTTTCTTAATCTAGCTTCTAAAATAAGTCGTAGGGTCAGAACTGCCTCACGTGTTCCCATATTTCTACGGAATCCAAACTGATCCTCCCCAAGGTCAGCTTCCACCAGTTTTTCCATTCGTCTGTAAAGAATTCGCATTAGTATTTTGCAGCCGTGACTTATTAAAGTGATAGTTCGGTAATTTTCACATCTGTCAACACCTGCTTTCTTTGGTATTGGAATTATTATATTCCTCTTGAAGTCTGAGGGTATTTCGCCTGTCTCATACATTTTGCTCACCAGATGGTAGAGTTTTGTCAGGACTGGGTCTCCCAAGGTTGTCAGTAGTTCTAATGGAATGTTGTCTACTCCCGGGGCCTTGTTTCGACTCAGGTCTTTCAGTGCTCTGTCAAACTCTTCACGCAGTATCATATCTCCCATTTCATCTTCACCTACATTCTCTTCCACTTCCATAATATTGTCCTCAAGTACATTGCCCTTGTATAGACCCTCTATATACTCCTTCCACCTTTCTACTTTCCCTTCCTTGCTTAGAACTGGGTTTCCATCTGAGCTCTTGATATTCATACGTTCTCTTTTCTCCAAAGGTCTCTTTAATTTTCCTGTAGGCAGTATCTATCTTACCTCTAGTGAGATAAGCCTCTACATCCTTACATTTGTCCTCTACCCATGCCTGCTTAGCCATTTTGCACTTCCTGTCGATCTCATTTTAGAGACGTTTGTATTCCTTTTTGCCTGCTTCATTTACTGCATTTTTATATGTTCTCCTTTCGTCAATTAAATTCAATATTTCTTCTGTCACCCAAGGATTTCTATTAGCGCTCGTCTTTTTACTCACTTGATCCTCTGCTGCCTTCACTACTTCCTCCCTCAAAGCTACCCATTCTTCTTCTACTGTATTTCTTTCCCCCATTCTTGTCAATGGTCCCCTAATGCTCTCCCTGAAACTCTGTACGACCTCCGGTTTAGTCAGTTTATTCAGGTCTCATCTCCTTAAATTCCCACCATTTTGCAGATTCTTCAGTTTTAACCTACAGTTCATAACCAATAGATTGTGGTCAGAGTCCACATCTGCCCATGGAAATGTCTTACAATTTAAAAGCTGGTTCCTAAATCTCTGGCTTACCATTATATAATCTATCTGAAACCTGTCAGTATCTCCAGGCTTCTTCCATGTATACAACCTTCTTTTATGATTCTTGAACCAAGTGTTAGCTATGATTAAGTTGTGCTGTGTGCAAAATTCCACCAGGTGGCTTCCTCTTTCATTTCTTAGCCCCAATCCATATTCACCTACTACGTTTCCTTCTCTTCCTTTTCCTACTACCGAATTCCAGTCACCTATGACTATTAAATTTTCGTCTCCCTTCACTATCTGAATAATTTCTTTCATTTCATCATACATTTCTTCAATTTCTTCGTCATCTGCAGAGCTAGTTGGCATATAAACTTGTACTACCGTCGTAGGGGTGGGCTTCGTGTCTATCTTGTTCACAACAATGCGTTCGCTGTGCTGTTTGTAGTAGCTTACCCGCATTCCTATTGTTTTATTCATTATTAAACCTACTCCTGCATTACCCCTATTTGATTTTGTATTTATAACCCTGTATTCACCTGACCAAAAGTATTGTTCCTCCTGCCACCGAACCTCACTAATTCCCACTATATCCAACTCTAACCTATCCATTTCCCTTTTTAAATTTTCTAACCTGCCTGTCCGATTAAGGGACCTGACATTCCACGCTCCGATCCGTAGAACGCCAGTTTTCTTTCTCCTGATAACGACGTCCTCCTGAGTAGTCCCTGCCCGGAGTTCCGAATGAGGGACTATTTTACCTCCGGAATATTTTACCTAAGAAGACGCCATCATCATTTATCCATACAGTAAAGCTGCATGCCCTCGGGAAAAATTACGGCCGTTGTTTCCCATTGCTTTCAGCCGTTCGCAGTACCAGCACAGCAAGGCCGTTTTGGTTAGTGTTACAAGGCCAGATCAGTCAATCATCCAGACTGTTGCCCCTGCAACTACTGAAAAGGCTGCTGCCCCTCTTCAGGAATCATACGTTTGTCTGGTCTCTCAACAGATACCCCTCCGTTGTGGTTGCACCTACGGTACGGCTATCTGTATCGCTGAGGCACGCAAGCCTCCCCACCAACGGCAAGGTCCATGCATGGTTCATGGGGGATGCCCTTATAGAAAGTTATTGAGAATTAAGTATCATTGTCCTAATTATTGAATATTAAAAGGTTACTGGGGATTAAGCATCTTTGTCCTAATTATTGAGAAATAAAAGCTAACGGAGAAAAATAAGTACCTTTGTATCAAAAAACAAGAAAAAATATTTACAGTGGCAGTGCGGAACTGTGTCGAAGGCCTTCAGATAGTCAACGTAGACGAACCCAGCTAGTGCGCCAGTATCTACCACTTTCTGGTTCTCGTGGACGATGACAGTGACCTGGGTTTCACGTGGTCGTTGTTTTCGGAATTCATGTTGATTCCTACACATGGGAGAACTTTCTGCAGAAATGTCATAACGCAAGAGCATAAACATTTACCACTACTCTACAACAAACCGGCGTCAGAGAAATACGCCCATAGTTTCGTGTATCTGTTCGACGGCTCACCTCTCTAGCTACATGTGATACACCGCTGCTCTAAGAGGAATAACTTCTTTCGCATACTCTGTGTAGAACAGCACTGGTTTGGCATCAGCTCTAGTGGGCTTTCCTCTGCTTAGCAATTTTTCCCGCCACCAGTACCTCACTTGCGACAACCTTTTCATCTCAGAGCAGCTCTTGCAACCTAGATCTTCAATTATTTGCTGGATATATCCCAATCACTGTCTCCCTCTACAGTTTATAGCCTCAACAGCTCCCTCTGATACCATAGAAGTTATTCCCTGATGCCTTAGAAAATGTTCTACCAACCTGTCCCTTCTGGTTCGTATATTCCATACATTCCTTTCCTTTGCTTTCTGCAGAAATGAAGGGACTCGGAGCAACTGAGATGTGTGTTACAGAAGAATGTTGAAAATTAGGTGGACTGATAAGGTAAGGAATGACGAGGTTCTACGCTGAATCGGCGAGGAAAGGAATGTATGGAAAACACTGGCAAGAAGAAGGTAGGAAGACGTTGAATGCTACTATGTGGGAAGACAGGCCGTCGCAATGAGGTGGTGTAAAGCTGTCACATTGAACGGAGATGATGTTGAAAAATAGGGTTTTGTAGCCAAAAGCGGTATAATGGCGGTAAACGGATATCGGCATGTCGATGAGTGCAGGAACGGTACTTAGAACGAAAGGCGACAGACAGGCTATGGGAAAGACAACAGACCAGGACAAGGACAAACAACCTTACGACAACGAGGCGCTACGCAAAGTAGTCGCCACCATGATGACAATAAGATGAAGAGCAGTGGTGAGACAAATCCCAGACGCAACCAGAGAGAGTAGTCTGGTGACACGCAAGAGGGTAATGCAACAGTTCTAGTGCAATGAATCCGTAGGTATGAAGCCCTGCATAGGCTAAGGAGATCCACCTCCTGTTGCAGGCATTCAACCTCTTTGGCGATCGATACAGAAAAAGGGCGGGGAATAATAGGTTCTAATGGATTCCTGAATAAAAACAAACTGCTTCGAAAAAAAGTATTGCATTACTTATTGAAGGCCCTTTCTATTATTTATGTGTATGAGTGCTGTGTCATGTCCGGCAGAACAGACGTCACTCCAATACACACACATTTCTGAAAAAGAGAGCCGGCCGAAGTGGCCGTGCGGTTAAAGGCGCTGCAGTCTGGGCATGGATGTTTGTGATGTCATTAGGTTAGTTAGGTTTAACTAGTTCTAAGTTCTAGGGGACTAATGACCTCAGCAGTTGAGTCCCATAGTGCTCACAGCCATTTGAACCATTTTTTGAAAATGAGAAGGACGGCTCCTCGACCTTTGTTTCAGTGCGAAAGCACGAATATTTTCCGCACTCCTGTGGGAATCGGTATTTCGAGTAGTGAGTGTAATAGGCGATGGATGCTGCATTGCACCGAGTGATAGGCTGGAAGTGTGAGCTGGTTATGGCAACCGCTCATGAGAAGCGGTACATCCGTTTTCGAGTTCCAGTTCGCCATAAATTTTCAACTTCCGCGATTGCATTACCACAATGCCCTGAGCAGCTAGCCGTTGCGATTTCCTGCCCATCCTTTCCATTTCTCTTCCTACATTTCATGTTGACAACTATTATTTACTTGCAGTGTTCGCGGTTTAACTCTTCTGGGTTGCGACCGTAAACACGATCCCGATATAGTCTTGAGGTATTGTTGACACTCCATGTAACAACTTGATACTAATTGATGGGTGGAGTCGTGTATCCGCTTATACCCGCATTTGGCGTCTGTATGCCCACTCCAGAACTATTTGACCGAGTTACGACGGAAGCGTAGAAAATATTTGTCGGTTGGCGCCCTTTCTGGACTCTAGCCTTTATCTAGTGTTGCCTGAGTTGCAGGTAGCTGGGCGCTCTGTGTAAAGCTGTCTGTGTCTCGTACCTCCCAGGGAACACAGAACAGACGAACGAATGTTTCATCACTCACCTGACTAGAAATCCCTCCTGCCGCCGACTTTCACTGATTCTCGATTTGAGTTGGCTGCAGAGCGATTTTACTGCCGTCAAGGTACATTTTGCGTTAAGGACCACGAATATGAGACACGAGATGTTACGAATCACACGGAGGCATATAGGCAGTCTATTTGCGAGTGGAACAGGAAAGGAAATGACTGCTACAACGTACCCTCCGCCAAGCACCGTACGGACCTTTGCAGAGTATGTATGCAGGTGTAGGTTTCAAGTTCTGTAACCAATCAACACAGTTAAGGGATATATCACTTCCCGCTACTACACGTGGAATTGCAGATTTCTACCACTACACTGATACTCTGCAAATCACATTTAAGTGCCTAGCACAGGGTTAGTAGAACCACCTTCACAGTTCTCTATTATTCCAATCTCGTATAGCACGCGGAATGAACGAACACCTGTATCTTCCCGTACGAGCTCTGATTTCCCTTATTTTATCATGGTGATCGTTTCTCCCTGTGTAGATCGGTGTCAATAAAATATTTTCGCATGCGGACGAGAAAGTTGGTGATTCGAATTTCGTGAGAAGATTCCTCCGCAACGAAGAAGTCTTTGCTTTAATGATGTCCATCCCAAATCCTGTATCATTTCAGTGACACTCTCTCCCCTATTTCACGATAATACATAACGTGCTGCCCTTCTTTGAATTTTTTCGATGTACTCCGTCAGTCCTATGTGGTATGGATCCCACACCGCGCAGCTGTATTCTGAAAGAGGACAGACAAACATAGTGTAGGCAGTCTCTTTAGAAGATCTCTTACATTTTTTAAGTGTCCTGCCAATAAAATGCAGTCTTTGGTTAGCCTTCCCCACGTTTTCTGTGTGTTCCTTCCAATTTAAGTTGTTCGTAACTGTACTTCCTAGGTATTTAGGTGGATTAGACGCTTTCAGATTTGACTAATTTATAGTGTAATCGAAGTTTAACGGATTCCTTTTAGCACTCATGTGGATGACCTCACACTTTTCGTTATTTAGCGTCAATTGCCAATTTTCGCACCATACAGATATCTTTTCTAAACCGTTTTTCAATTTTTTATTGCTTCTGACGCTATCCACCTTAGTAGTTTTTACCCGATGACCACGATGAGCAACTGTTTTCAACAGTGCTAATGTAGGAAGTATATGATGACAAATATTAGAAAATCAGCTCAGTTAATCATCCAGATTGCTGCCATTGAACCTACAAAAAACTTTCCTGTACCTTTTCAGGGACCTGATATTAGTTACGGCTTTCTAGATACATCCCTTCGAATTGATAGCACCTACTGTTTGGTTATCTCCATCGTAGAGGAACGGAGGTCTCCGCACCCTAGCAAAATCAATGGTTCTTGACAGGAAGCTTTTGTAATTAAACTGACGAAATAGCAGACACACTTAACTACATTAGTTACAATTCCATCTATATCTTCATGCTGACGTTCTTAACAGTCTTCCTAATACCCATTACTTTTGTTTTCGGTTTTCTCCTTATTAGTGCCTATATACAACTGCAACAGTTTGTCATTTTCATTTTCTGAATATGTAATTGCTACTATGATACCAGCAAATCTCATACCTAGTGTTGTAGTTAATTTTGTTTTCATTTTCGTGGTTGGTATGGCTTCATAAGTGTACACGTTAGTCAGATATGAGGACACAGAATAAATCTTTCTTCCTTACTTCCCTGTTATAGCGTTCTTTTCTATACCATTTATTGTCGTTCTGTACTACTGTTCATATATTTTTCTTCTATCTTTTCAGATCACCAGGTTTTTCTTCCTAGTGATAGACGCATGAACAATTTAGGAATACTAATGCTAACTTCAGAAGGCGCTTCATACACACTTAGAAGAATGAACATTGGGAATAGCATTGTTTCTTTGTTACCACTGTCATTCCTCTCTCGAGAAATAGGAGGAACAGTCGAAAAGTTTTAACTGTCACCTTTTAAAATACAGTTACGGGATTATAAAAAAAAGACACACACCCACAACATTGTGTATGTTCTAAAGGATTCACTTTGTAGAACACAATCAGTATTATGTTTTTCACTTATAATGATACTTTTCTGCCAAGAGGCGACGGAAGAATCACTTAACAATCACATAAATAACTTGTTTTTTTGTTTGCAGGTAAGGTCTGCAGTCCTGTTTCGCACTGAAGTCGCAGTGTTACAGTACCATAGCACATTACTAGATGAGAAAGAAATGGCTGCGCCAATACCTTTTGGATACCCTAACGGCGTGTTTCAAGACGTTTTAGTGAGTCGTGAGTATGAGGACTACTGTCATTAACTTATAAACAAAACATCACATACGTAAAATAAATTTTTTGAGATGCAGATTATCCTCGAAATGTATCATAAATACCACTGTGGCACTTAATTCATATTTTCACTATATACGGAAATATCACTGTGTTCCATGAACAGTAGAAAGACTGTAGTATTTGAGAAACTTGCCTGCGATTCTTCTCTTTGAAACTAAACTGAAAGGGCGTTTCCAGAGCAGCATTTCACAGCGACGTGAAAAATAATGGAATAGATTCGTACGGAAGTAATGGCAAGAGTTTCTTTCCGTCAGGAAGGAGTGATCCTATTGCATTTTCATGGAGTAGAAGTACCAGTCTATTTTGTGAACCTCACTGTCAACCGCAAGAAGAAGGTCGATCAAATATTTCGGTACTTTTAGTTCACAATGCACACAAGAGACCACCAGCCACTCCTGAGATTATAATAACTGGATCGATAGTGTTGCCTCTTCCGTGGTATAACTCGTACCTTGCCTTACCAAAAAAAGAAATAAAGAGAGGGAGAGAGAGAGAGAAAGAGAGAGAGATATCAGCTCTAACCATGTGATGCAGCTGCTCACCGTGGTCGTCACTTTGAAGATGATTCAAGAGAAATGATGCCGCTAATATGCATTCTGTGTAACTAACATACAGGCTGTTATATCGATCCGCAGTTCGTTTTGCCAGAAAAATCGATACCACACCAAGATTTCAAAACTTCGATCAGTTCTGTTTTCCTTGTAGCAAGGAAGACGACCGCTGTTGGATAAATGTTCTCAGTAGAGCTATGTTTGCTAATTAACCAGTGAAAATTAGGAAACGGGGCCTTGGTGCCTTGGGCGTTGCCTGAAGCATCTAATTTTCTTCTTACTTGAGGCTTAATTGCTATTGGCGTCCCACTTTATCACGGTGACGGTAGTTAAGCAATTGAGGGCAGGAGGGGACAGCACAGCTATGCTTAAATGAGAGCCGATTAAAGACGCAATTAAACTGATATATCTTCATGTACAGACCCGTAACGCAGTTATAAGGAGGCTCACATGTTTAATAAATTATAAAGCACTGGAATTAGTGGCGAACGTGCTATTATTATAGTCAGTGGTTGAGGGACTTGCAAACAGTGTCAGATCCGTAAGGGAAAACCATACACAAGAAATAATGGGATATACGCAAATATACACTGAAGCGCCAAAGAAAATAGTATAGGCTTGCGCAAGCAAATACAGTGATATGTAAACAGGCAGAATACAGCGCTGCGGTCAGCATCGCCTGTATAAGGCAGCAAGTGTCTGGTGCAGTTGTTAGATCGGTTACTACTGCTACAGTGGCAGGTTATCAAGATTTCAGTGAGGTTGAACGTGGTATTGTAGTCGGAGCACGAGGATGGGACACAGCATCTCCGAGATGCGACGAAGAGGTGATTTTCCCGTACGACCACTTCACGGGTGTTCCGTAAATATCAGGAATCCGGTAAAACATCAAATCTCCGACATCGCTGCGGCCGGAAAAAGATCCTGCAAGAATACGACCAACGATGACTGAAGAGACTCGTTTAACGTCACAGAAACAGGCCGCGGTGGCCGAGCGGTTCTAGGCGCTTCCGTCCGGAACCGCGTGATTGCTACGGTCGCAGTTCGAATCCTGCCTCGGGCATGGATGTGTGTGATATACTTAGGTTAGTTAGGTTTATGTAGTTCTAAGTTCTAGGAGACTGATGACCTCAGATGTTAAGTCCCATAGTGCTCAGAGGCATTTGAACCATTTTTGAACGTCACAGAAGTGCAACGCTTCCGCAAACTGCTGCAGATTTCAGTTCGGGGCCTTCACCAAGTGTCAGCGTGCGAACCAGTCAACGGAACACCATCGATATGGGCTTTCGGAGCTCAAGGCCCACTCGTATACCCTTGATGACTGCACGGCACAAAGCTTTACGCCTCGTCTGGGCCCGTCAACACCGACATTGGACTGTTGATGACTGGAAGCATGGTACCTGGTCGGACCGGTCTCGTTTCAACTTGTATCGAGCGGATGTATGTATACGGGTATGGAGAATACCTTATGAATCCATGGACCCTGCGTGTCAGATGGGTACTGTTCGAGCTGGTGGAGACTCTGTAAATGGTGTAGGTCGTGTGCAGCTGGGATCTCTGATGCGTCTAGATACGACTCTCACGGTTGTAAAGATAAATGTATAGGTAATTATTCGACTCTCATACCAATGATTCATTTAAAAAGCCTTTAACACTGACGGACGAATGAAGATTTACGCTCTTCGTTTATTAATTTTAGTACTCGTTTTCATTGTTCTCATGTCCTGGTGATAAGACGTATAAACCAAGTGCTCTATAATTTCACATGAAATTGTGCTAAATAAAGAAAGCAACTTCTGAAACTATACAATTTTCTCATTAATAATACCATGGATCCAAGTTCCTGTAATTCTGGAAGATTACTATCGTTTTAATTCTGTATGGGGAGTATAGACGGAGGCGACGATCTTCACGACGGCTCTGCTCAACAAAAGGGGTACGTGATTGTGTTCATCTCTTTCCCTTCGTGGCCACCAATGTCAGTTTCAGTATTTAGTTCATGTTTGCCGCTACATTCGCAACCTGCAATTTCTCTTTCCATTTAATTACGAAGCCCGATTATTTTCTTTCTCAGATGATAAATGCGTTTAACCACAGTTCTTTTTACGCGTGTCTCTATCCTGATCGTACGTTCGCATACAACTGAGTGTGTACCGACGGAACTATACGTGTGACCCATTTCCCTTACAGTATTAATTGATATTTGGAACCACTCACGCTCGAATGTACGTGCCCTCTTATTTAGTGTAGTCAGTCGGGTGTATTCCTTAGTAATGTTACTTTTAACATTAAGTGGCTTGGTTTCCACATTTAACCTTTGCCTCTGTTGCAATAGCACCTCACGCCAAATATACATTAAAAATGGTTCAAATGGCTCTGAGCACTATGGGACTTAACATCTGAGGTCATTAGTCCCCTAGAACTTAGAATTACTTAAACCTAACTAACTAAAGGACATCACACACATCCATGCCCGAGGCAGGAGAAATATGTATTAGGCGACATTCATACTAACTCTCATTGCAAAATTCCGACACCGGCTGACTAAGTTTTTAACAATTTACCATGGCGGTTCAAGGTGATACGTCCTTAAGCATCGTGTCTGATCACGTGCATACATTCATGACCATTGTGCATTCCGATGGACTTGGACAATTCCAGCAGGACAATGGGACACCCCACACGTCCAGAAGTGCTACACAGTGGCTCTAGGAACACTCTTCTTTGTTTAAACACTTCTGCTGGCCAATAAATTCCGCAGACATGAACATTATTAAGCATATGTGTGATGCCTTGCAACGTTCTGTTCAGAAGAGATCTCTACCCCTCGTACTCTTACGGATTTATGGACAGCCTTGCAGGATTAATGGTGTCACTCTAATTCATACATTGGTCGAGTCCATGTCACGTGTTCCGGCACTTCTGCGTGCTCGCGGGGACTCTACACGATATGAAGCAAGTGTACCAGTTTCTTTGGCTCTTCAATGTAGAAATCAAACATAAAAATCGGAGTCGAGAGAGGGAGATGCTGTCTGCTGTTGCTACGTGGTAGTAGAGCGCTGAAGATGGGAGGCAGAACTGATTCTTAACTAAAAGTTACCATCGTAATGACCACGTATCTTTGATTCCGCGACTAAGGGCGAAGGAGATTGTAAACTGTTTTTTCAACAAAGCAGGCAACCTTTCGTGAACTTCTGAGGCCTAAGACAGCTGAATAACTGCAACTTGGTCTCCAACCTATAGGTCCGTGTGTCCTGGAGGCTTTACTACAGTAATAACTGTAAACGCATGTTAGCTTTTTGAAGAAGTGAGCAAATGCGTGCGACGACTAGCTTTTAGTGCTGCTTAAAATCTCAGCACTCAACTAAATCAGTCAACAGTCCAGAGAGGTGCTGTTTTCTACATGAAATGTAATTGTGTTTAGTTACAAAACTTAGGAAGGCTACTCAGACAGCCACGTCTCCTCACTGCTGAAACCGTCTCTCTAGTACATCCAAGTGTGAGACACCGTTATATTTCTCACAAGAGCATACTTATAACGGAAAACGAACTTCTTAATGAAACAGGGCAAGGAGCCGCCAAAATTACGGAAAAATGCCTTTACATCTACGTACGGAGCTAGCTGCCCTGGCATAATACATAAAAAGAATAAAACTCAAGCTATCAATAATAAATTCTAATTTCAATGTTATCTCTAGCCTCAAAGTCATTCCATGATTTCTATTTCCGTAGTTATCATTTATTTATCAAATTCTGCCCCCCATGAAAGTTTATCAACACACAACCTGTGTGAGTGCAAAATAGGAATTGTGGTATAACTTCCACTTCACACTGCTTTAACAGGTGACACAGACATTTTATTAGCTTTTCAGCTCTGTGATTTTTGCAGATGTTATCAAGGCTTCACGGACTGTTAGACTTGTCCGTCTTTGCTACTAGACGAGTATCATTAAGGCGTGCTTATCTTCAGTAGCACGTCTGCTAGAATTATTGCTTGGTTTATGCTATACTGAACCTGCAAGCGCAAACATCTGCCGACCCCATTTCGCATTCGTGAGAGGTCAGCCTGTATGATTGGATGCACGACTCTAGCAGCAAAGCTCCCCTCGTATGAATGTCACATGATTGTACTTTACACATGATGCTTTAGCATACTGATGCCTTTGTTAATATTCACAGTTATGGACGCCGCATTGCCGTAATAATTACGTTGCTTCGATTTTACTGCAAATGGATAAGTCTTTATGGAGCCCAATTATAGTTTCTAGAAAAGAGCTGAGGGAGGCATTAACTAGCAGTCATGCCTGATTCATTCTTAGGCAGCGTGCAGACGACGGAAATCACAGAATAATACCACTGTAGAAGCCTTATTCGTCACTGCAGGTTAGCGTGTGAAGAAAGAGCCTTGGCAGAAACGTCAGAATGATTGCTTCGTAAATCTGCATTGTAATATCCTTTCGGAAATGGCTCCAGACCTTTGAGAGAGAGAGACTGCTGCAGAGAAGAGTTGACAGAAGACATTTCTTGTACTGAGAGTTTCACGCTAAACTTGGAACGAACACAAGAATCCGTGTACGGACATGACTTCGTAAAAGATAATTTCTTCATAACAGTATCTTTCCTGTCTTCCCGCTGGAGGTCGTTTGTTCATTACAGCTTGGTCACTAAACTTTACATCAAGGTGAACTCAATGAACACCAGGTAACGTACCAAATACATTGTTAGTGCATTTGGAGCTACCTCAGAGTACCTTCTACATCCCATATATCGAACAGACCGTTACTATTGTCTGGCTACTTCTCTATGGAATAAACACATGATCTTACCTCCATCCTAGAATGCACTAAATTTAACACCAACAACGCTACTGGGTTACTAAGTAGTTAATGTGTCCCCGTCACAGGTAAACATTTTCACTTCTATTCAGCCGTAAAATAAATTGAACGGAAACTTCAAAAATCCTATTAAAAGCAGGGGAGAGTGCTATACCTGGGGGATAGTGTACCCAGGAACGCATTTTGTTTC
Source organism: Schistocerca serialis cubense (assembly GCF_023864345.2). Taxonomy (NCBI): domain Eukaryota; kingdom Metazoa; phylum Arthropoda; class Insecta; order Orthoptera; family Acrididae; genus Schistocerca; species Schistocerca serialis. Next base: position 723,241,139 of record NC_064641.1, read on the forward strand.
CTGATCGATATTTTAGTCAAGTGACTGATTTTAGAATGATATGAAGGAATGCGCACCAGAGACCGGCTTAAGCAGTTTCCGGAATTTTCTACTGTTTTTCTTATTGTGAGACATGAGGTTGTCGTTTCTGTAGCTTTTGTAATTATTATGAGTTCTACATGTTTAAGTGTTGTAGAATATATTAAGAGTATTTGGTGAATGTTTTTTATTTTTCAATTAGCGAGTTTTATGGTTTGTAAAACTCTTTTAAAGCTAGTTATATAATGAAACTTCCTGGCACATAAAAACTGGTTGCTGGACCGACACTCGAATATTTTGATTCTTTTTTTTCTTTCTTTACTAACTACGCTTGAAACGTTCTTTATTAAAGTTTTGTGCTTTTTTGTTTGCCAATGTATATGGAATGCTTAATATTTATGTCAATAAAATTTATTGTGTGATGTGTTGTTGAGCAAAAGACTTAATCTACAAAACCAATACACTATTTTCATAATGAAATCAATCCCTCTCAAATTTACCCAGTATCGTGAGCACCGAGTTCTATGGCCCTGTGCAATAAAATGATAAAACTCCCTATGCAAATACACAATGAAGTAAATTTGCCTTAGCTCTAGAGTCAAAACGGATGTTATCTTGATATTATATTTTTTTCCACAGTATGCATAGAAAATATTAAATCTTGACACAGCGAAGTGCAATGCCGGCCGTAAAACAGCTTCATACAAATGATATCAATAGATTGTTTGATAAATGAATAATCTTGCAAATGTTCAGTGAAAATATTCGATATTGGCTCAGTGCTGTACAATGCTGCCTGCACTGAAACTGTTACAAACATTAATACTTTTCTGACACTTGCACATTATTATTTTTCTGATTCTGATTGAAAAATCATTTCTTTTAAAAAAAGTATTCATTGGATTTAAATAAACACGACATGGAAGAGGATGAGACAGTGATAAGGGGATATCCTTAGACCAAATGCTTCAGTTTGAAAATTGTATTAAAAATAAAGTTTCTCCTTCGCAAAATCTGATGTGAAACATTTTACATTAACTACAAAATCAGCGAACTTCTCACCTGATCTACAATTCTCACTCACTGACGTAATTAAAACATTTGGAATTTTTACATGACAAAAAGTCTGACATCGTTTGACAAAATAGATTCCAAAATTTAACTTCTTAGTGTCAGGACTACAAAACACACAAAATATTACAAATCGGGTATATCTAATCAGACTCTACATTAAATCGGATGTAAAATACTTGGTGCCTACACTCAAGGGTCAGCACTGTAAAAATTAGCGAAATCCACATTGCATTGCTGCATACATAAGAATGAGACTATGGTGACTTGTTTAGCTCTTCTTGGACGCTGAACCAACCTACTACAGCTACTGTTGAATGTGTTCCATTTACTTTACCTTTGAGTTACAATATAAATTCATTGCTTTTCTCTAATTGCCATAGATAATGGTCAATATTGTTAACGGTCAGTATCTCTTCAATTCTTGATAATCTTATAATTTTCTCCTTCACAACATCTGACGCGAAACATTTTACATTAACTTCCAAATCAGTGAACTCCTCAATTGTCCTACAATTCTCACTTATTGTCGTAATTAAAAACACTAGGATTGTTACATGACAAAAAATATGACATCGTTTGACAAAATAGATTCCAAAATTAACTACTTTGTATCAGATTACAAATCACGCAAAATATTACAAATCGGATAGCCTAATCAATTTATACATTTAATCAGATGGAAAATACTTGGTTCCTAAATTAGCGAAATCCACATTGTGTTGCTGCATACTTAAAACTAAATATAAAAAATTTCATTCTCTTACAAATTTGTTCCAGTTGCTTTACCTTTGAGTTACAGTAGCAATTCATTACTTTTCTCTAATTGCCATTGACAATGGTCAATATTGTTAACGATTAGTATCACTTCAATTCTTGATAATCTTACAGCCTCAAAAATTAATAACACACATTACACTTTTTAGGAATAATTACGACCTAACATTTACTGGCTCTGAGTGAGTATGAACAATATCATTCGCCCATAGACCAACAACTAAATTATCACAGCTACCCACTAGCTTAGTCTTGCATCCAACCTTTAACAGAGTGCGACGGCAACTGCTACTGCTCTCCGCGCTCCCCTACTTACAATCGATTCTGCCACTTAGGCAACATCTTTGGTGCAGTGGTGTCAAATATACAATCTCTCATAAATATGACAATCGTTTCAAGATTTTTCATGTATTACGTAATAAATCGCGTTCCACGTATAAGTGGAACCCTCACACTCTACGCGCTCCCTTTTTTGATTTTTTCTCACCCTAACTTCCCTGATCAAAAAGGAACCTACACAAAAGAAGATCTGTTTGCCATCGCCACTTTGACCCCCCCCCCCCCCCCAAAAAAAAAAGTCTGCACCACTCCAGGCGTTGGCCATGAACCACGCCTATCCTAATAATTCTGCCTAATTTAAGAAAGGAAGAAAGGAAAGGCGGGAGAGGGTATCAAATGAATGTAACAGAAAATAATTTTATTTATTTATTATTTGCGTCTTATTTTTTTTAATTTTTGTAACCTTGGTGTGAAGTCTGTCAATCCTCTCGTAGTCGTGAAGAAAACTAGGCATGTCTTCTCGAAATTAAAGGGGATCAAAAGACCAGAAATAGTGCATCAGGTCAGATCAGCTTCTCATCGCAAGCGCGTTCCAGCTACGCGGCAGGTCGTAGAAAGCAGTCCAAATTAAGTTGGGAAAGTATTTTCGATTACAGACAACGGAGCAATGTCGTTCACATGAGTCCAAAAATCGAGAACACTCCTCTCGTCAGTTGCAAAAATGTATTGAATTGCAAAGCCACAAAATCAATTCACAGAGTGAGTCTTCGTCTGCGGTTGTATGCGTAATCAGCGAACAACATCATGTTGAATGTATTCGGTCAGGAGTAGCACGTGTCAGGAAGACAACATTTCGCTAGACCAAGTGCCGGACATCTACTGCTGGAACACAAAATAAGTGACCATAGTCCGTGTCCATTGCGACTCAAAGCGGAGAGTCGGAGAGGTGAACTCGTTGGAGACGAGAACGTCTGGATAGTTTCCCGTTGACGGTGCATACCACGCGGGGCGTATTGAAGTGTCAAGAAAACTGGCGTTCACCGCCCGCCACATATTGCGCCACCTGTAGTGCGGGTACTTCTGTCGCATTGAGGGCGCTGGCCAGTTGCATCTCAGTGTCGACCGCATTCGTCGTCAACAAGCGCACAGGTGTCAGAGAGGCTGTGCTGCAGAAAAAAAAGAGTCCTATAGACGACTACGTCACTGGAGGGGTTGACGAGGACTGGGCATATGCATCAAGCAATTAGCCGGTAAGATACGTTGGGCAACGCCACCATATCACCGACTGCGAACTGACATAAAGGGCCAGATCTCTATCCGGAATATTGTCTCATACTTCCACGAGCCCGTGGAAGGGTGAGGGACTCATAACGGACTTTGGAGATCACCCCCTGGCTAACAAATGAATCCAATGCAACATACATGCGGCGAGCCAGGTCGTTTGTGATCGGAAGGATTTGCTCCAAAACGCTACGTAGTTGTTTGCATGGCGCGTACGTTGCAGAAGGTCAAGGGAGCGGTTGCTATGTTCAACGAGTCCAAATCTGACCCGTTGCTGCAGACGTCTGCAATTGAGGGCCGCAGTGCGCCGCATGTCATCCGTATAATCGATACCAGGGCAACATAAGGTATCAGTCACGATGAGCGGATCAACATTCCTCTCAGGCAGGGCTGTACCGACAGACATTCCCCGCGATTTATTTACATTAAGGGAGCTGTCAGACGCCGCTCCGTAGGTCGACACCCCCGCAAGCGCTGCCCGGATATCGCCGGCACTTCGCAGTCAAAGGAACAAACCGTCCCCATAGACGGTTCAGCAGAATCGACGTCCACCCAGCGCCATCCCCGTCAGTCGATGTCGCAGCTTACTAACTATAGTTCCAGGGCGAAAGTGTACAGTAGCGTCGACAGAGGGTGCCGTTTATCACTAAACGCCTGATCAGGATCGGCCTACCGTTATACAGCACGTGGGACGTCGCTCCACGCAGGAGACGTATGACAACCCCGACGACAGCTTCTGGATATCTCGTATGATGGAGGACAGTCGTAAGAAAAGAATGATCGATCCGATCAAATGGGTGGTTGAAGTCTAGGGACGCCAAAGTCTCAGGCAAATGTTGAACTCGAGCGAAGGCAATCAGACCCCTTTAGCGGCAGAGCGCTGTCAAAATGTTGCACTCTGCCTAGCGAGCCTATCAGCAGGGTCAAGGAGCGATGGTCATTAATTTGCTGAACTCCGTGGGCTTTATGGATAGGGCCTATGACAACCTGTAGAAAGACATCGGGGGATCCCCACCGCTGGGGACATCGATGATCCACAGATAATAGTCCACGTACGCGCGAAGAGATGTCATAAAGCACGATAAAATTCGATGCGTAGGCCGTCAGGGACAGGTGACTTGCTAGTAGCTCCTGTCTGGATCACATCGAGGAATTCTTCTGTGATTGGGGGTCCGTTTACATTGCCACGTCCTCTGGTATCTTGCTGGATGTGAGCCGGAGGACTTCTTCAATAACAGATTGTGGATAAGGATTGTAAGAGTACAACCTAAATTAATGGGCGTGAAAGGTGCTTCCAGTGGGTGTCTTGGTGCCCGCTTTCGCCATCAGTGATGGTGCGAATAGGGCCCGGTGTCGTTGTTGCCTCTCAGCTAGAAGATGATACATCGACAGAGCTTCAAAAGTGCAATCTCACCCCACCGTCCCTTCAAGGTGGCAGTGCCGGAGGGTTGAAATATGTGAGACTCCCTCATGTAGATCGGTTCTCAATATTTGGTAATAAAAGTCCAAGGATTACCTCTCTCCCAGTCGAATGATCCCACCAGCGAGTGCGAGATATAAAAGCGATCAAGTCGACTGGAAGAATCTACATGAACATCTACGTTTATACTCCGCAAGCCACCCAACGGTGTGTGGCGGAGGGCACTTTACGTGCCACTGTCATTAACTCCCTTTCCTGTTCAAGTCGCGTATGGTTCGCGCGAAGAACGACTGCCGGAAAGCCTCCATGCGCGCTCGAATCTCTCTAATTTTACATTCGTGATCTCCTCGGAAGGTATAAGTAGGGGAAGCAATATATTCGATACCTCATCCAGAAACGCACCCCCTCTAAACGTGGACAGCAAGCTACACCGCGATGCAGAGCGCCTCTCTTGCAGAGTCTGCCACTTGAGCTTGCTATATATATCCGTAACGCTATCACGCTTACCAAATAACCCTCTGACGAAACGCGCCGCTCTTCTTTGGATCTTCTCTATCTCCTCTGTCAACCCGACCTGGAACGGATCCCACACTAATGAGCAATACTCAAGTATAGGTCGAACGAGTGTTTTATAAGCCACCTCCTTTGTTGATGGACTACATTTTCTAAGGGCTCTACCAATTAATCTCTACCTGGCACTTGTCTTACCAACAATTAATTTTATATGATCATTCCACTTCAAATCGTTCCGCACGCATACTCCCAGATATTTTACAGACGTAACTGCTACCATTGTTTGTTCCGCTATCATATAGTGATACAATAAATGAGCGGTCTCGTGCGAAAAAGCAGGGTGGTCACCATGAACTTTTTAACATGTATACATATGGTGGAAACGGTAGACAGTCAAGGCAAGCTATGGCACGGCGAATGACGCGGCAGCTGATCTTTTGTGCAGAGTGTGGAACTAAAATCGCCACCTGGCACCAATACACCTTGCCGCCCCACAAAAAGAGATTAAGACCACCTCCACAAAGAAAGCATAGCATTTACTTGCTCTGCTTCATCCTGAAGGAGCGTAGACATGAATAATTCAGACGCCAAAGAGTGTGACGGCCATACCCTCGAATTGGGGAAGATACTGGACGTCGTAGACAGGTAACCCTCCTCGGATTAGGATCGCCACGCCACTACCGGAATCCGATGTGTTGAGGACGTAACGAATGTGCACAGATGGGTTAAAAAGAATATCAACATGTACTTCTTGCAAGAGTGTCATGTCTACGTCGGCCGCGCAAAGTGTATCGTGCAGCATCGCCAGTATATGCGGCGCACGGATAGTGTTCACATTAATAGCAGTTAGGCGATATGACTGTTCCGTAAATCCTGCTGTCGAGATATGGAGTCCATCACGGGCATCCGGCTGGCGTTCAGTGTGATGAAGGAGAGGGGGGGGGGGGGGAAGGGGGGCAAAGACGGTGGAATGCGCCTGCCCATGTTATTCATAGGCCGTACCGATTGCACCTCTACGTCGTCTGCCCAAGAAACAGAAATAGCACAAGTGCGTTGATCAGGTGTAGAATCATCGGTTCGCCGCTGCAGGACAGCGTCCTCCAGAGAAGGCTTCTCAACAGAGGGTGCAGGCGGAGGAGGGGAAGACATCACAGGCTGTGGAGGACATGTCGCTGAGTTAGGAGGGGAAAGAAGCATGCTCAATTACAGGCCTTCCGAAACCAATGCATCGTCTGACGCGGGTTCGGCACCCCGTCCGACCATTCTGAGAAGACAATCGTCATACGGATTATGAGTACATTTCTTGTGCTTCCTCGCTGACTTCTGTTTCCGGACATGTTGTTCTGTATCAGAGTGGGATTGGCCGTCATCTGATACTGCACCAACCGGAAGGAAAGCAGAGATTGTTACGACTTACGGGTCAATATCGATCGCTACTGTAACTTCCCTTCTCGGGTGTTGATCGGAGTCCGAGGGCGTCGTTTTCGTCAAAGGTGATGGAAAGGAATCTGATGACTCTCCAAACCATCAGTATGCGGCAGCGATGGCATATCGGAAGGACTTTGGCCCAATGCATCCGACATCTTCGCTACAGAGGCATAGGTGAGAAGCAGCACAGTAGGTAGAATGAGATCTTCACTCTGCAGCGGAATGTGCGCTGATATGAAACTTCCTGGCAGATTAAAACTGTGTGCCGGACCGGGACTCGAACTCGGGACCTTTGCCTTTCGTGGGAAAAAGCGCTAGCAACTGAGCTACCCAAGCACGACTCACGCCCCGTCCTCACAGCTTTACTTCTGCCAGTATCTCGTCTCCTACCTTCTAAACTTTACAGAAGCTCTCCTGGGAACCTTGGAGAACTAGCTCTCCTGAAAGGAAGGATATTGCAGAGACATGGCTTAGGCTCAGCCTGGGGTAGAGCACTTGCCCGCGAAAGGCAAAGGTCCAGAGTTCGAGTCTCGGTCGGGCATACAGTTTCAAACTGCCAGGAAGTTTCATATCTGCGCACACTCCGCTGCAGAGTGAAAATCTCATTCCTGAAACATTCCCCAGCCTGTGGCTAAGCCATGTCTCCGCAATATCCTTCCTTTCAAGAGTGTTAGTTCTGCAAGGTTCGCAGGAGAGCTTCTGTAAAGTTTGGAATGTAGGAGACGAGATACTGGCAGAAGTAAAGCTGTGAGGACGGGGCGTGAGTCGTGCTTGGGTAGCTCAGCTGACAGAGCACTTGCCCGCGAAAGGCAAACGTCCTGAGTTCGAGTCTCGATTCGGCACACAGTTTCAATCCGCCAGGAAGTAGCATAGTAGGTGTCAAATTTGGTGCAACATCTCTTACCGGCGTCTGAATTAGGCGTCTGAAGAAGTGATGCGACTGAATGTGGCTCTCCTGGCCACAGCCCGAACAAGTCCGCTTCTGACCGTCGTACATGACGAACACGCGCACACCGCCAATCATTAAATAAGAGAGCATGTGCTTTGCAGGTTCAGGTTTGGCCTGCTGCACGCCATTTAAGACGTGGTAGGTTCTGTAGGTCTGAAACTTTTCTGCGATGTGGCTGACGACATTTCCGTGAGGTCTAAAGGCAGATACGACCACATCTTGCGATACTTCAATAAGTTCGAAAACATGCAGGATGTGGAGGGTGTACCCTGCGTGATCATGGAAAACTGCTCCGATGTGGCCATCGGCGCTTTAAAATTCCAGTCCCTGGATGAAATGTTGCACAGCATGGGCACAAATTTCTTCAATCCGCTGTTTGGGGTACACGATTTATTTCCGCCCACTGCCTTAGCTGCTCCAGTGATCCTGAACATTGTAACAGTTCTGAAGCGAATGCCGTGAAGTGTTTCCTTCAGTTTTGAAACCGAGTTTAACTCACGAGGGCTTAAGTCAGGAGAGTGCAGTAGGTGGTACGACAATTAGCAGCCCAACAGTCAAACAAATCAGTAATAGTTTGCACTGTACGTGCTTTAGCATTGTCCAGCAAAATGATGGTCTGGTCCTGCAGAAAGTGCCATCACTTCTGTCTCTATGCTGTTCATTTTTGGAACACAACCTACGAGTTCTGAAGCGTGGCCTGGTCAGCGTCGGTTAAGCGGCGTTACCTCATCACCACATGAGGGAGGAACGTGGTCGACATTGCCCACCCCGGTGCTGACTTGCTGTTGCCAGACCGTGGGACGAGAAAATTACAGGCAGCCGAAGCTGCCAGCTAATGCTTGATCGTAACGAGAAAATGAAATATACCTTTTGAAATAAATTAACGATAGAATCCTCTACTATCTGGCTCAACCTTACAACAAATTCGTCAGACAATAGAGCACGCCGCTCGAACTGTCAACACAACTGGCACTGCTAAGAGTATTCTACGACTTCCACATCACTGTCAACGGGCTATACACAATGCTGGTGGCTACTTTGAAACATGTATGTATTTTGTACGAGCTGTAAATATGTAGTTCCCACTATTAATGTTCCAACCCTCATATTTGCTACACATATTTGTTTGTGCTTCAATATAAGAAGGTGATCAGTTATTTATACTGTACACAGTGCTGTTCAGTACCATTTCGATTTCATTAAGGCAGATTCAGCAATGATACCCTGGTTGTCTAATGGAGTTGCTTCAAATATCTACCCAAATGGCTGAAAACAACTATTTACAGTAGGTAATGCTGTAAAAAGTATGAATGATAATGTAAGCGTTAAATTCAAAAATCTCTACTGTGTTTGAGAATATATATAGTTGAAGTTATCTGTGAAAATTATTTTTATAATAAAGTAGAATATGTGTGTATGTGTGTGTGTGTGTGTGTGTGTGTGTGTGTGTGTGTGTGTGTGTGTATACTTCGTTTTGCCTTCATTCCAACAGTAGTATATTATAAAGACAAGGTAACCTGAGACAACTGTGTGTGTGTGTGTGTGTGTGTGTGTGTGTGTGTGTGTGCGTGTGTGTTTCAGAGAGAGAGAGAGAGAGAGAGAGAGAGAGAGAGAGAAATGACTGATTACTAGAGATTACACTATTTTAAGTATAAAATGCAGGGAAATGTGTGTGCACACGCCGTTTTACGTATATAACGCATATTTGTAACCTTGAATCCATTTTAATACTATGCCATAATTATGTATGTTTCGGTAAATAATACATAATTTCCATCATGGCTTCAGTTTAATATTAAGTAACGGAGTAGAGAATATTTTTCTCTTTAAACTGAGGGCTACATAATTTTTCACTTCATATCATTCACAAAATTGGAATGCTATGGTCTGTTATTGTCTAGATATTATGAGGAGCAGAAAGTGGGGGCGGGGGGGGGGGGGGTGGCAAGAAGGGGCATGACTTCACATGTACATCAGAAATAACAAATAACGTAATATTACATAATTTTTTTCCGTCGTTTTAAATACTTCACACTGACTCCATGAGGCTTTAAAATTACCGCTAACACCAATGAGCTATTTTCACAATCCTGGATGTTTAATACTGCGCTATGCCTGGCTGCAGATAAGAGGGAGGAAAAGGGTGTGGAGAGTGTATTTAATGTCCCATTAATACAGTTGTGACTTTTCTAATACAATGACTGGTTTGGAACAGAGAGGAGGGCACTCAGGTATGAAATATTATTTTAATATTGGACTATGGTTGGTTGTAGGTAGAGGGAGGGGAACAAAGGAGGGGAGAGAGCTTTTAATATCCAACTAACACAGCTGCGCTGCTTTCTAATATGTTCTTTGACTGGTTGGAAACAGGAGGGGGAAGCTCACTATTGGTCTGTTTCCGATCATCTTTGATTTTTAATACTGCACTATAATTGTCTGAAGATATGGAAATAGAGGAGGGGAAGGTGTTTTAAATTTCCCTTTAATTTCAGCAATTCGATTTTAATTTTGGTCTGTGATTCGCTGGAGATGAGGGGCACTACACTGCGGTTGGTTGGAGATCGAGAAGGGGAGGACATGGTATTTAATTTTTCACTAACACATATGACGATTCCTACCTTCTTGAATTATTAATACTGTATTATGGCTGGATGGAGGCTAGGTGAGGGGAAGGAGGGGGAAAGTGGTGTGGATTCCCACCGGTAAGAATAATGACATCACTGATACCAGAAATGTTTTCAATGTTGGCGTCACTGATAAGGGTGATTACGTGTCAGATTGCCAATAGCCAGTAAACAAAGCGGATCAAAGGCGCCACAACCTTATTGTAAATGAAAATTTTTAGTACTTCGCAGGAATTCGAAGAGATTTCGGGATGGCAACCGGTCGTCGTAAGCGTCACCCCACGATTTCGACTGGGCACCTGACCTTCAGGTGAGCCATCGAACTCTAACGAAGATATTCTCCGCTCCTCCTTATACAGCGCGCTGAGAGTATTGACACACATGTGTTAACGAGTCATGATGACGAATGGACCACACCGCACTGCGACAGCGCCCTCGCTGGCGGAACTGCGAAGATTGTCTGTCTTCTGTGTTGCGGGTCGCCGCAGCCATCAGAGTGTTGTGGCTTCTTCGTCTGGAGCAAATCTCGGAGCCAACGGGATTCCACGCATTATCCAGCTAGTAGCCGCTGTCACAAGTCATTAGATTTTCCGCGATGCGTATTTGAACGGAGTCTCTTATAATGTAGTGCTAAAAAGCTGATGCTGTGGCGCCAATTAATGTTTTGTCATACCCCAGTGAATGCCTGTTGGAGATACAATGTTACGCAATTGCAGACTTGCTGGGTTACAAATGGCGAATGCAATGTTTATGTTCTGTGCACCGTTCTTCCACTGTGATTGTTGTTTGTCTTATGTAGGCCATACCACACTGGTAAGATATTGTGTTAATTCCGTCCTTCCGAAATAACGAATTATCCAAGCAGCTACGAAATCTTAGATGGTGGACGGAAAATCATTTTTACCTGAAAAACGCTATGCATTCTTGCTATTTTGAAGTAAATGTTACCCACGAAGGGAAGAGAAGCTAGGAACTTTATTGGCGTGTTCTCCTCTTTATTCACTACCAGGTTCTTGGTCTTGGCTATGAATACCTTGTTAATTTGCCAAGTAGAGTATCCATTGTCTTTGAACACTGTCTTTAAATGTGCAATCTCTTTGGGCAAACTATCTGCATCCGACACTGTATGGGCTCTGCGTACAGGGGTTTTTAGCACACGCACGGTTTGGGGTGGGTGACAGCAACTTGAACAAATCAGTGTGAGCTGGTTTACGATAAACAGAATGTCTCAGAGAGACATTCGTCTAGCCAAAAGTCCAGGAATGGAAGCCAACCATCTTTCTCAAATTCCATAGTAAAAAGAATTTTCTCATGAATGGAGTTAAGATGATGTGAAATCTCCATTAATTTATCTTCTGCGTCGGGCAACACTATGAAAGTATCACCCACGTACCTCCAAAAAACAGCTGGTTTAAGAAACGCTGATTCAAATGCTCTTTCCTCAAAATTCTCCATAAAAAAGTTAGCCGCCATGGAAACAAGGGGCTGCCAATGGCGACACTGTCAGCCTGCTCAAAATATTCATGGTTGAACATAAAATTGGTGGAGCAAAGGTTGTGTCGAAACATGGCAGTTATACCTTCCTAAAACTGTTTGCCAAATTAGTGGCAAGGAATCAAAAAGAGATACCTCTGTAGAAAGCGGTACAGGGTGTTTATAAATGAACAACAGGGTTTTAACGCTTCATAATATTTATTATATTAAACTTACAGTTATAAATGATATGTCAAATGAAAGAGCAACTCAATCAGTTTTACCAAGAACCTTATAGATGTTCAATGTGAGCACCATTTGTCACACTGCACACATCAAGTCTATAGCCGAGTTTCGCGAGGGGCCCAATGACAGGGTCTGCTTTGCGTGGCCTCCACGTTCACCTGACCTAACGCCATGCGATTTTTTTCCTTTGGGGCTTCATCAAAGATCGTGTGTACGTGCCTCCGCTACCAGCAGACCTCCCTGAATTAAGATACCGGATTAAAGGAGCTCTTGCTACAATCACTGAAAACACACTTATAAGCGTTTGGGATATATATTATTTATAACTGTAAGTTTAATTTATTAAACATTATAAAGCGTTAAAATCCCGATATTCATTTATAAACACCCTGTACCACATCAAAGCTCACCAAATGATCCGAACTACTTAGATGGAGAGCCCCCAGTGTGTTGATAAAATCGGCTGAGTTCCGTGTATGAGTGGACATTTTCCTATCAATGGCCTCAGTAAGAAAGCAAGATGCTTAGCTACATCATGTGGGACTGTCAATATTACTCACTATAGGCCGTAAAGGAAGACCACCTTTGTGCATCTTAGGAAGACCGTACAGTCTTGGTGGTAGCCTGTCATATGGTCTTAACCGCTTCATGGTCTCTGGAGGAAACGAGGCAGAATTCAGGACTGTACACGTTTTTCGTTGCACACGTTCTATAGGGTCGTGATCAATCTTCCTGTACATAGTATCACTAACTAGGCCATACATCTTCTCCAAATACAGAGTACGAGGACGGTAACAAAAGAGTCACCTTTAAAAGCCATCAGCACCACTACGTCCGGATCCCCTCGGAGATTTCGTAGTGTAGCACTTTCTTCAGAGGTTATATCAAATCGTTGAGGGGAAGCTTTCAAAAGAGCACGGCAAGTTTAACTTTTCATTCCTTTGGCAGCATCCATAGGAAGGCGACGTACAGCTTCCTAAACACCATTCGCAAAACTTATCAGACGTCGTCTACTAGATGTAGGTGCAAAATTCTTGTCAGGGAAGTTGACAGTGGAAATTCGTACAGTTACTCCCTGTGGCGATGTCTGTTACGCCACCAAACGGTCAAATTTTGACATCTGACGAGAGTTTGCATCCTTATATATCCAATCAAACTTGGTTGAAGTCACCCCATCAACCCAATCCTGAGACACAGGGGAGAGAAGCGCTGCAACCTTCAGATGTAGGTGGAACAGTTCTTCTGAAATGGCATCCACCTTTCATTTCTTATAACAGATTCTCTCCTTAACAACAGAATGACTGGCCCTCTCCGTTACCTTCCGTGCAGTAAACGTCTCAGTAAAATGTATCACTCTGGCAAATTTTGGTATTATGCCATGCTCCCGACATCTCATTAAATAACTTATAGAACTTAGAAGTTTTCCTCTCTTAACACGTAGCTTGGCGAAACTTCTTACATGTGAGGCCACCTCTCCCCCGTAAAGGTGTCTGATGTGAAAATTAAAATTTTCCCTACGAATTCGATGTTCGAAGAGATTTCGGGACTGCAGCCGGTCGTCGTAAACTTCACTTCACGAAATTGCAACTGGACACCTGCCAGTCATCTTCAGGTGAGCCATCGAAGACTGATGAAGACATTCTGCTCTACGTATTACGCTGAGAATATTGCCACGCATGCAGCTCGCCGCAGCCATCAGAGTATTCTGGCGTCTTCGTATGGAGCAAATCTCGGAGATAACGGAATGCCACGCATTATCCAGCCGGTAACCGCTGTCACGGTTCATTAGATAAATGCGTGGCAATACTCGTAGCGCGCTAAATACGGCGGAGAGGAGAACGTCTTTCTCAGTCTTCGATGGCTCCACGAAGATAACTGGCAGGTGTCCAGCCGAAATATCGTGGAATGAAGTTGACAACGAAAGGCTGCAATCCAGAAATCTCTCCGAGCATTTAATTAACCGGGAAAATTTTCAATTTCACATTTCGCAGTAGCTTACACTGAAGCGCCAAAGAAACTGGTATGGAATTGCGTAATCAAACACACAGATATGTCAACAGGCAGAATACGGCGCTGCGATTGTCAGCGCCTATACAAGACAACAAATGTCTGGTGCAGTTCCTAGATCGGTTATTGCTGTTACAACGGCAGGTTATCAAGATTTAAGTGAGTTTGAACGTGGTGTTATAGTAATACCAAACAGATATTGTCCTGTCACTAGCGACGCCACGTGTAACCTCCCCCTTCCTAATCGGCCTACTGGACTGCGATATAACTGACCGTGATCACATATGCCTAATGAAATTTTACGTTGCCGAAGAATAACACCAGTTAGTTGGAATAAACTGTACAACAGACTCTTCTAGAGGAAGAATCTGTTCTAAATTTAAGCTAAATTTAGATGCTACGTAATTCTGAAATGGGTGGAATATAGTTCAATTGCTTACGAAACGCACAGGGGGGCGGGGGGGGGGGGGGGGGGAGGGTAACCACGTAATATTTACTACAAAACTCATTGGTGACACAAAGAAAACACTGCTTCGTTAAAAATGGGATAATTAAATGGTCGCCAGCCCGCTAGGGCAATGAGTCTCCAGAATCTTGAGAAAAGTAGTGGCAAAGAAATTTAAGCAAATAATCGCTGGCGTGGCAACAGAAGGTTGTCACCCGTTTCCACAGCACAACAGTTCACGACAAAATAAATGAAACAGAAACCACTGAGTTTGCAGTTACTCATTCTGAAATACTAAATTTTGAAAGTAACGTTAGACGAAATTACTGGTTAAATAAATGACTGCCTTGACTTGGTTATGAAAATTTCAGTAATCTCAGTCTAATGTAATGCATAATTTAGAAAAAGGCAAGCAATTTATTTTTCATTATTGAAAAATTGGAATGAATTTATTTTAAGCAAATGAGCCATTGGCTTTACTTTTAAAATAACAACAATAAAATACGAACCAAGGCAGGAGAAGTCACTCGCTAAGCTAAATACAGAATAATTAAATTGCGCTCTCTTAATTTGTGCTGTATCTTTAGTTATTAGTTTTGCCAGTAAAATGTTACTTTACTTTAAGTATCGTCTGTTATGCAATACAAGAATGAACAGTTACTGTGGCAGAAATTGAGACTGAAACTGGCAGTAAGTATTTAAGCACTTTTCATTTTCTTACGACCTTCGTTGATTGCATGGAAAGGAAAGGTACCCTGCCTAGTAATAATGTCTGAGGACAATGACAACACAAGTGCCCTACAAGTTTAAGCTATTGGAAGTTATTACTCAAATTATTCATACTTTATAAAAGAAATGATGCTGTGCAAAGCCTCTACATTACTATGTTTGCCAGTTAACAGTCTTACGATGTTGTAGCTGTGCGGACGACGAAGAATGTAGCCGACTGCAATGCTGAGCTGCTGCTGTTGTTGCTGCCGCTGCGGTTCGATGAGAGGAACCCCGAGTCGTCTCCAGAGCCACGGATAATTATGGGACAGGCAACAGTTGGAATTGCAGCTTCCTCCGCCTGTTCACTCCTACTGTACTATCAATACTCGCGGATTAACAAATCGGATGCGTCAACATTGGCGCGATCATAGCTGAACCGCGACGGCGGGAGCGCCCAACAAACACTTCCGCACTCTTTCATGACTCAATCTGCTTTGCATCATCTCTGCTCGCTACGTGACAGAGACTCTCCATACGCAAAGATAAACAACGGCACAGCTACTACTATTTCATCATTGCTATCGATACATTTCAGTAAAGTTCCCTTGGCTATTACCCACCAATTTATAATATTTTCATTATAATTACAATCAATTATATACAGTCAAAAGTAAATACACTAGTAGATCGATTAGGTATTAAATATAGCTTCTGTAATACAGCTTACAGCTTCAGAATCAAAAGCACAGATATTAAAGCTAAAGATATAAAGCACCGATATCAAACGGCGGATATTTTGGATGATGCAGAAGGTATCTGCAAGATCCTGCAAGAACGGAAGAAACGACGACTGAAGAGAATCGTTCAGCTTGACACAAGTGCAACCCTTCCGCAAATGACAGCAGATTTCAGTGCTGAGCTATTAACAAGTATCAGAGTGTGAACCATTCAACGAAACATCTTCGATATTGGCTTTCGGAGCCGAAGGTCCACACGTGTACCGCTGACGGTTGCAGGACACAGAGCTTTACACCATGCCTGGGCCCGTCAACACCGACATTGGACTGTTCATGACTATAAACATCTAGCCTGGTCGGACGGGTCTCGTTTCAAATTTTATCGAGCGGATGGATGTGTACGGGTATGGAGACAACCTCATGAATCCATGGACCCTGCATGTCAGCGGACAGCTGTTGAATCAGGTGGAGGCTCTGTAATGGCGTGTGGCGTGTGCAGTTGGAGTGATATGAGACTCCTGATACGTCCAGATACGACTGTGACAGGTGACAAATTCGTAAACATCCTGTCTGATCACCTGCATCCATTGATGTCCTTTTTGCATTCCGACGGACTTGGGCAATTCCAGCAGTAGAATGCGACATCCCACACGTCGAGAATTGCTACAGGGTGGTTCCAGGAACACTCTTCTGAGTTTAAACACTTCCGCTGGCCACCAAACTCCCCAGACCTGGGCATTATTGAGAATATCTGTGATGCCTTGCAACGTGCTGTTCAGAAGAGGTCTCCAACCCCTCGTACTCCTACGGATTTATGGACAGCCCTGCGAGGATTCATGGCATCCCTTCAGCCATTAGTCAAGTCCATGCCACGTCGTGTTGCGGCACTTCTGCTTGCTCACTGAGGCTCTACACGATATTAGGCTGGTGTACCAGTTTCTTATGCTCTCCAGTGTGTTTCAAAATTTTGTTAACTTGTAACTGGTTATTCATAATGCTTCTACCTAATCTGGTATTACCCGCTTAATGTTGACATGTAGTAGAGTAGTAACGCAACAGGTAGGATATTAAGTACAGTATTGACAAGCTTTTGTCAACTGCAACGCTTTTAAATTGTAGTAGAACGTATAGTATGTTGCTAGGTACAAGTCCAAGCTGCACCTCGCAAGACGATTTCACATATGGAAAAGCTTTACTTTTCTGGCGTAATTTGTGTGATTTCATAAAAAGCTTGAAACATGCAAAAAGTGAATGCCATCATTTAAAAATAGAATAAGAAAATATATTAAACTTCAGTTAGTGGCTGCAAGTGAAAGTCTAAAAAGTGTTCCAAAGTACAACGCTCCCCCCAACTTTCATGTAAATTAAATCGAATGACAGTGTCTTCGTGTGGAACTACCAGTTTTTTCCCACTGTTCTGGTTGATGTTTCATTTATGTTGATAGATGGGGAACCAATATTTCATTCACATTAGCAAGCAGACGTACAATGGTCCAAACGCAATCGAAAAAATCATTTTTATTCTGGGTCCGACATATGCAAGACTATTTAGCATAGATCCTTTCATAGCTTATGCCTGGAAGAATTCACCATACAGTTTCTTCTGATGTGCTTTTAGCTTTGTCTATTTCATATATCTGTAATAATCCTATACTATTCTGTAGATAAGGTTGGCCCTTCATTTACGTTCCTATAGCACAAGTATCAGCAGACCAAAGTAATGATTTAGTTGGTATTAATGCAGTCTCTTTCACTCGCATCGAACTTTTTACCTTGCCTCGAAAGCTAAACGCATTCCATGCACACAGAACTAGGCAGTCAAAGACGATACAAAGGCGAAAAAGAAAATACATTTCTCGAACCAAACAAATATTTAGTGAAATCAGTGTTTTCCTTTCTCTTTCAGATCTTATCGCTTACTTATTCCTAATTTCTCAGGACTGTCGGCGAATTCTGCCTTTTTATAGTACAATGAATACCTTGCAGGGTCCTCATTTTAAGACATAAGAATTCCAAAAGCACATATATATGGTGTCCTGTTTAAAGTGCTACACTCATGCCCATAAATTAAGGATAATTCTGATACATGGTGAAACAACGCTCTGGTGTGCGGTTTGCAGGTTTAAATCACCTCGGGGTATGATCATGCGGTGCAGTTGGCCTGCGGTCGTAGCACGGTGGCGCTGGCAGCAGTCCACATACGCAGAGGTGTGTTGGTGCATGTCAGAGTACGGTGCAGCGAGTAAGTTTGCAGACTTTTCAGACGTGCTAATGGTGACTGTGTGTAGAAAATAGTTCAAAGAACACATATTTATGACGTTATGAGGGGGTAGAATACTTGGGCGACTGGAGGTTGGTCAAACACAGTAGGTCGTAGCACGGGCCCTCCGTGTGCCGCAAAGTGTGATCTCAAGGTTATAGCAACGATTCCAGCAGATAGGAAACGTGTCCAGGCGCTACAGTACGAGACGTCTACAGTGTCCAACACCACAAGAAGACCGATATCTCACACTCAGTGCCGGCAGACTGCCACGGAGTACTGCAGGTAGCCTTGCTCGGGACCTTACCGCAGCCACTGGAACAGTTGTCTCCAGACACACAGTCTACAGACGACTGAACAGACATGGTTTACTCGCCTGGAGACCTGCAAGGTGCATTCCACTGACCCCTGGTCACAGGAGTTCCCGTAAAGCCTTGTGTCAAGAAGACAGTACATGCTAGTTGGAACAGTGTTCCCAGGTTATGTTCACGGACGAGTACAGGTATAGTCTGAACAGTGATTCTCGCCGGGTTTTCATCTAACGGGAACCAGGAACCAGATACCAATCCCTTAATGTCCTTGAAAGGGACCTGTATGGAGGTCGTGGTTTGATGGTGTGTGGTGGGATTATCATTGGTGCACGTACACCCCTTCATGTCTTTTGAGAGAGGAACTGTAACAGGTCAGGTGTATCGGGATGTCATTTTGCTATAGTATGTCCGCCTTTTCATGGGTGCAGTGGGTCCCACCTTCCTCCTAATGGATGATAACGCGTGGCCCCACCGAGTTGCCGTCGTGGACGAGTACCTTGAAACAGAAGGTATTAGGCGAATTGAGTGGTCTGCCTGTTCTCCAGACCTAAACCCCATTGAGCACGTCTGGGATGCTCTCGGTCGACGTATCGCTGCACGTCTTCAAACCCCTACGACACTTCGGGAACTCCGACAGGCACTGGTGCAAGAATGGGAGGCTATACCCCAGCAGCTGCTCGATCACTTGATCCAGAGTATGCCAACCCGTTGTGCGGCCTGTGTACGTGTGCATAGTGATCATATCCCATATTGATGTCAGGGTACATGCGCAGGGAACAGTGGCGTTTTGTAGCACATGTGTTGCGGGACGGTTTTCTCAACTTATCACCAATACCTTGGACTTACAGATCTATGTCGTTTGTGTTCCCTATGTGCCTATGCTATTAGCGCAATTTTGTGTTGTGCCACGTTGTGCGGCACCACATTCTACAATTATCCTTAATTTATGAGCATTAGTTTCAAAACGTTGTAAAAAGAGAACCACTGCTGAGAATGACATCGAATTTGAACAGCACATTTTTGACGCAGTGTGAAACATCATGGTAAAAACATCGTCAATTTGACAGATAGATCGCGCGTGAGCGTCACAATAAGCCCAACAACTGACGTGCTGCACACGGCTGTCCGATACGCCCAACAAGACTGTCTCTGTGAAACATCGCGCGCTGCTAGTAAAGCTCTTTTACAAGGACGATGACCGTGCGTCAGTAGCTCTGCAGGAGTTCCGGACAGTCAAAGATATTACAAGAGGAATTGGTCCAATGTGTGCTAAGGGTATAGAGATAATGATTACAAAATTCGAAAGGACAGGCTAGTTTGAAACGCAGTTTGGCAGAGGGAGGAAAGCAGTTGATCGGAAGTCTGTCGAAGAAGTGGCCACAGCATTGCAGGAGGAGTTGGTGGTGTGCAGACATCCAGTGCACAGAGAACTGCAAGAACGTTGTACATGCCTGCGAGCACGGTACATAAAATCCTAAGAAAAATCCTGGATTGCTATCTATACTAAATCAACCATGTTCAGGATCTGCTTCCTGCTGACCAGCCAACAAGAGAAACGTTCCCTCAGCAATCTCTTGCTCACATGGAGGTGGACAATGAATGGCCATGGAACATTCTGCGGACAGACGAGCCCCATTTCCATCTCTAAGGACATGTAAGTAAGCGGAGCTGCAGAATATGGGCAAAGGAAAACACTCACGCACATAACCGGTATCACTTCATTCTGCAAAGGTGACTGTATGATGCGAGTTGGTAGTACCGTTTATCATAGGGACGTATTTTTTCGCGGAGATTGAGTCCTGAGGGTCCTGTTACGTGTGCCGTCAGTTTTAAACACTATGATAGTCTTTTGGGAACCCGCGCCATTCCAATCCTTCAGCAGCGTGGACGTGTGTTTAGGATCGTATCTATGCAAGGTGGCGGTCCTCCTCACACTGAAGAGTGAGTGATGCGGCTGCTGCAGAGGCATTTCGGAAATGCTAGAACTATCAGCTGTCACTTCCCTGTAGCCTGGCCGTCCAGAACGCCTGATCTTAGTCCATAAGACTTCTGGCTATGGGGTTATCTGAAAGATGTAGCGTTCGGTGCTCCAATTACGAACGTAGCTGAACTGAAGGTAAGCACTGCTTAACGCATTCTGTAGGTGTCCGCCGAGAAACTCCGATCTCTTGTGGAACATGTTCCTTGATTCCAACTTGTGGCCGAAAACAGTGGGCTGCATATTAAACATGTCTTGAGCCAGTCCCACGACGGTTATAAACCGATGTAATTTTGTTTTTTTATGCTTTTTCTGGCCCCAAGACAGTATGATTGGTAAAATTAAAAACCGATGCCAGTTTGCTCTTCGTGCGGGTTTTTTCCCCAGGCAAATTAAAAATTTATGTCATTTAGCTTATTATGTGGGTTTTGGACTCAGGGCATTTAAAAACAAGTTTTTGCCATCCGATATGGTACAACTTTGCTGTGGTGAATGGGCGCAACTATGCGAATTGCGCAGTACAGCTGGTGTAATGTGAAACTCAAACCATAGCAGTCGTTTTGCCGTTCATCTATCATTTGTCGCCGACTCCATTTGCGTTACGATGCTTACAGCGCTAGGTATTGGTAAAATTTCTTTCCTTCCCCATCACGTTTCCCCTTACATCCATTATATGCTGTTGAATTTGACGTCATTCTGAGTGATTCTCCTTCTACAGCGCTTTGAAACTGAAACTTTAATTATGGCCGGCCTGAACATAAAACACATGGAAGCACTGACTACAGCCTGAAATAAGATTTTCAGTGCGCTTCTACGTATAGCATTAGGAAGCCCACCATTGTGACCAATGTTTTAGAGGTTACATTTTTCACTAAGTAACTAGTGGCAGAATAAAACCAACACACTGCAAAAATTTGGACTGGTCAATGGACAACTGAAGGTAATATGATCCGATAAATTAATAAGAAACGTTAGGAACACCAAAATTCAATACAGTTGTATCCTACCAAACAGGGTGAAGGAAAATTCACTCACTGGGACCCTGCAGCGCGATTCCTCACATATTAGCAATTCAAAAAGTCTCAAAATTTCGTCCTGCACGTATTTCGAGCAGTAAATGAACTTTAAAGACTGGCACTCTAGCAACAATGTGTCCGGTAAATATCTCTCTTACCATACAGAAGTAGTGCTTTGCAGCTAATGCAGCTGACAGAGTTTTGCGTTTCCATGAAGGAGGTGGAGGGTCCGATTATATTTGCTAAAAGTAGTCTGCGTGGTGCGGTATGTGGTGTCTTCTTCGTCACACAGCGATTTCAGCGGGTCTTCTACAAAACATTTGTTGTTACCTATTACGAACACAGAAATGGAAGTACAAACGTTTTCACTGGTCAGCTTTTAAAGAAACCTATTGTATGTCCAGGACATGAATTGTTTCGCAC
Organism: Schistocerca serialis cubense; assembly: GCF_023864345.2. Taxonomy (NCBI): domain Eukaryota; kingdom Metazoa; phylum Arthropoda; class Insecta; order Orthoptera; family Acrididae; genus Schistocerca; species Schistocerca serialis. The sequence goes on from NC_064641.1 coordinate 723,263,106, forward strand.
CACTGCTTGTATTAGATTCCAAACTTATTTTCTGTGTACTCTCCCCCAGTGATCCCATCTATTAATACCAACTATTATTCTTGGCACGCAAAGGTTCATCGCATTTCGTTAGGGGCTTACGGCACCAGTAGGGCTAGCAACACGGTTTGCAAATAATTTCAGTGAGACCATTGAGGAAGAGTGCAGAGAAAACAAGTTTTAAATCTAGTAGAGGCAGTGGTGCGAAGCAATTAGCGTCAACAACGTGCAAAAGGATTCTTTATAAACTGACCAATGAAAGCGATTGTACTCCCATTTCTGTGTTCGTAGTACATAACTGCAAATGTTTTGCAGAAGACTCACTGTAAACGCTGTATGACGATTAAAACGCCAAACACCGTGCCACGCAGAATACTTTTGGCAAATAAAAACACGTAAGCCTCAACCCAGAATTGGACCCTCGACCTCCTGAATGCTAACCCAAAACACTATCCACTGCACTCACTGCACAGCACTACTGTTGTATCAGAACAGAGGTAGTTACCGTACATGTGATTACACTGTTGCCAGATAGCAGTCTTTAACGTCCGTTTACTGCCCGAAATATTCGCAGGACGAAATTTTATGACACACATTTTTGGCTCAAATGGCTCTGAGCACTATGGGACTTAACATCTCAGGTCATCAGTCCCCTAGAACTTAGAACTACTTAAACCTAACTAACCTAAGGACATCACACACATCCATGCCCGAAGCAGGATTCGAACCTGCGACCGTAGCAGTCCCGCGGCTCCGGACTGCAGCGCCTAGAACCGCACAGCCACCGCGACCGGCGCACATTTTTGCACTGACAGCAGGTGAGGAATTGCGTTGCGAAGTCCGAGTGCGTGAATTTTTCTTCACCCTGTGTATCACAACGTTATGTCATGATAGCTGTTGACACACAGGTAGAAAACCAACCATTGTTGTCATGCATCCGTGATGTCATGATAACTGTTCACACACAGATAGAAAACCAGTCATTGCTGTCATGCATCATTCACGAACCCGAAGGAGACATTACAGTAGGAATACTCAGTAAAGCAATAATAAAAGTGTGTCTCTGACGGCCAGTGATACAAATGCCCCGCCCCTCATAGATGCGGATGAATCAGCACCTATCACATTACTAACGCTTGTGCCGGTCGGGGCGGCCAAGCGGTTCTAGGCGCTACAGTCTGTAACCGCGCGACCTCTACGGTCGCAGGTTCGAATCCTGCCTCCGATATGGGTGTGTGTGATGTCCTTAGGTTAGATAGGTTTAAATAGTTCCTAGTTCTAGGGGACTGATGACATCAGAAGTTAAGTCTCATAGTGCTCAGAGCCATTTGAACCATTTTACTAACGCTTGTCTTGTACAACACCTCTTGCTGTATATGGATATTGCCTCATGGCACCTCTGCGAGTGCATGGAGATCCCTCGAGATTATTAAGCAGAAAATTGAAACCTCTCCGATAATCCCACCAAGAAAAGGCATTTTAATAAGTATTCGTTACTCTATACTTGGAGGAAACAACATTTTGGAAGAACTGAAAGGCCTGTACTCTAACACTTGTTCCGAGAATAGTCCGCAAAAAAATGTTCAGATGTGTGTGAAATCTTATGGGACTTAACTGCTAAGGTCATCAGTCACTAAGCTTACACGCTACTTAACCTAAATTAACCTAACGACAAACACACACACCCATGCCCGAGGGAGGAATCGAACCTCCGCCGAGACAAGCCCCACAGCGCCTAGACCGCTCGGCTAATCCCACGCGGCGAGGATATTCCGCCTAAAATGTGTACATAATAGGTGGGCTAACCACAACGGATATCTCACTCTCATAGACACTCGCCACCAGGAAAAAAAGTATTGTTGATAACGTGATACTCAAGAACATGTTTGAAAGATCATCCCGGTTTTGTTGTACCGAAATGAAGGAAACGTGGACGACAGAGTACATCCCTTACATTTCTCGTACTGGAGATTCGACGTTTGGGACTTCCAAGCACTTCGACATTTATCGTAAAAATAACAACTGCAGCAGAGGATAGCGAACAGCAGAACGAATTGAAGAAGAGAACTAGTAAACACAGCTGCAGTTGGTGAGTAGAATACCGAAGACCCCCATCAAGTGAAAATCAGGTTATGAAAATAACGCTGAGTAACGCAATCGTAAGTAAACCTCTAAACTATATATTTTGTGTTATGCCCTTGAAGAGCGCACTTAGACTAAACTTCATGTCGATTTCCCTGTTGTTTCCTCTTTACTTTCTGCCCAAACTTCCCTCATTCGTGTTTTTGCTTCTGTCCTTCGGTCCACTTTAGGTCATGTGTTCTCTTCGGTTTCTCTTTTTTTCTGTTCGCCCAGTGTTCCTTCATCCTCAGGCTGTGTTATTGTCGTCTCTGTTCGGTCCATAGTGTTCGTTTGTTGCGTGTTGTTAGTTTGTTTCTTCTGTTCAGGTTCCTAAGCGAGTGCTTTGTTTTGTATTTTTTCCTGTGTGATGTTGAGTTGTTCCATGTCATTTCTTACTTCATTCATTCATTTGTTGTTTTTCCTTGTGCTAACCCAGTCCAAGATCTGTCTCATCCTATGTGGTGCCATTCTGCTGAGGTGTCTGTAAAACTGTGGTCTTCGTTTCCTGATCTGGCCTGTTATTTTCTCTGTGTGTTCGTATGGTTCTTCAGCTGCCCTCTTTATCCATACCCCGTCTTTTTGCGCCATATCGAATATTTTCCTGAGTATTTTTCGTTCCGTCTTCTGTCTGTTTGATTCGTGTCTGTCTTTGTAGTACTGTGGTCTCGGCTGCGTATAGTGCTTCTGGTAGCACCAGCGTCTCGTAGTGTCGTAGCTTGGCCTTTCGTGAAATAGTTTTCTTATTGTAGTGATTCCAAGTCAGTTTGTAGGCCTTATCTAGTTTTGCTCATCTCTCTACATTAGATACCTTATTTCTTCCTGTAATATGTAATGTTTCTCCTAGGTACTTGAAATTTTTTCTTCTGTGTATTGTCCCATATTTTGTGTGTAGTGATGCGTGTTTTTGGGTGCTCCTGAACAGTGATTTCTCGTATGATATCTGTAGTCCTGTCTTGGCTGATATTTCGTGTAGTTCCTCAATGGCTCTTAGTTTTTCTGTTTCTCGTACCGTTACCATGGCTAAATCGTCTGCGAACGATAGGCACTTATAATGAATTCTACTCTGTAAATGATGAAAGTCTATATGAATGCAGCTTGCCGCTAACTTGGTGTAATGTTTTGTCTGTACAGAAGTGTATCTGTCGCCTTTATCGCTCTTTCACCCTCACACATAAATCGGTACAATAAAGTCAGGCCTTCGTGTTTTCTTATTAGGCTGATCCGTGAAAAGACAGACAAACAATTATGCTAATGGAGGATTCTGAGTAATTTCTCGAATTTCATTCGCTCTCTCTCTCTCTCTCTCTCTCTCTCTCTCTCTCTCTCTGTCCTTTATCTGTGTACAGTTTAACTATATTACACTCCTGGAAATTGAAATAAGAACACCGTGAATTCATTGTCCCAGGAAGGGGAAACTTTATTGACACATTCCTGGGGTCAGATACATCATATGATCACACTGACAGAACCACAGGCACATAGACACAGGCAACAGAGCATGCACAATGTCGGCACTAGTACAGTGTATATCCTTCTTTCGCAGCAATGCAGGCTGCTATTCTCCCATGGAGACGATCGTAGAGATGCTGGATGTAGTCCTGTGGAACGGCTTGCCATGCCATTTCCACCTGGCGCCTCAGTTGGACCAGCGTTCGTGCTGGACGTGCAGACTGCGAGAGACGATGCTTCATCCAGTCCCAAACGTGCTCAATGGGGGACAGATCCGGAGATCTTGCTGGCCAGGGTAGTTGACTTACACCTTCTAGAGCACGTTGGGTGGCACGGGATACATGCGGACGTGCATTGTCCTGTTGGGACAGCAAGTTCCCTTGCCGGTCTAGGAATGGTAGAACGATGGGTTCGATGACGGTTTGGATGTACCGTGCACTATTCAGTGTCCCCTCGACGATCACCAGTGGTGTACGGCCAGTGTAGGAGATCGCTCCCCACACCATGATGCCGGGTGTTGGCCCTGTGTGCCTCGGTCGTACGCAGTCCTGATTGTGGCGCTCACCTGCACGGCGCCAAACACGCATACGACCATCATTGGCACCAAAGCAGAAGCGACTCTCATCGCTGAAGACGACACGTCTCCATTCGTCCCTCCATTCACGCCTGTCGCGACACCACTGGAGGCGGGCTGCACGATGTTGGGGCGTGAGCGGAAGACGGCCTAACGGTGTGCGGGACCGTAGCCCAGCTTCATGGAGACGGTTGCGAATGGTCCTCGCCGATACCCCAGGAGCAACAGTGTCCCTAATTTGCTGGGAAGTGGCGGTGCGGTCCCCTACGGCACTGCGTAGGATCCTACGGTCTTGGCGTGCATCCGTGCGTCGCTGCGGTCCGGTCCCAGGTCGACGGGCACGTGCACCTTCCGCCGACCACTGGCGACAACATCGATGTACTGTGGAGACCTCACGCCCCACGTGTTGAGCAATTCGGCGGAACGTCCACCCGGCCTCCCGCATGCCCACTATACGCCCTCGCTCAAAGTCCGTCAACTGCACATACGGTTCACGTCCACGCTGTCGCGGCATGCTACCAGTGTTAAAGACTGCGATGGAGCTCCGTATGCCACGGCAAACTGGCTGACACTGACGGCGGCGGTGCACAAATGCTGCGCAGCTAGCGCCATTCGACGGCCAACACCGCGGTTCCTGGTGTGTACGCTGTGCCGTGCGTGTGATCATTGCTTGTACAGCCCTCTCGCAGTGTCCGGAGCAAGTATGGTGGGTCTGACACACCGGTGTCAATGTGTTCTTTTTTCCATTTCCAGGAGTGTATTTACGTGCAATCAGCCTAGTAGAATCTCTGGTGGAGCCCTTCGTCTTAATGTTCAGCGGCTGGCTTGCTGGAAAAGATCTTTACATTTGTTATTATTATTAAGCGCTGCATTCAGTTGGGAAAATCGATCGTTTGAACAATTCGTTCAGTTTACGACAGATCTAAAATTTCAGATGTGGACGAAGCCTTTTTGGACGATTTATAAAAACTCAGAGATTGCAGGCTCTCTTCGTCACAGCTGAAACTTCCCAATTAATTACAGGGCCCAGACAATCATCAGTGATTCAGACAGAGAACTCATTCATCATTCACTCTAGAATAAAATGGTCACAAACCTTATTTCTGAGGAAAATTGTATATTGAATCCATTTTCGTACATGTTCCGTTTTCTGTTGGTTCCAAGTCTCATGTAATTTTCTTTTACAGGTTTTTCTTTCTCTTTATCTATCACGCTAGCGGCACGAACTTTCCTAGCTCGCTTTAGCGCGAAGAAGAGTAAATAAATCTCTTTTAGCAATCCGAAAATCTTCCAACCGATACTTCCGAAGCTGTTCCTTTCTCCCACTATAATAACCATGGAGCATACATATCTGTACCTCTGTTGTTCCAAAGAATAAACGTACTAGAAAAGTACCTTGACGTCGACGAGCTGTCGGCGCATATATTACTAGAAAATCTGATCAGATACTTTCCAAACGTAAATACATGTGGATGATTTGATTGTCCATTATTAATTATTGCGTGGTAGAGGGTAATTTTCCGTGGGGAGATTACACACTTCACTCTTACTTTTCATAACAGGACCGTCTTTTTTCATTCCTTCACTATTTTGTCCAGCACTATGTCGAACAGCAATGGCGAGAGGCCGTCGCTCTGCCTTACTCCTGTTTAGATTTCGAATTGTTCTGAGAGCTCTCCACAGAACTTCACTTCAGATGTCCTGTTTGTTTCTGTTCGCTGAAGTATGGTTAGTGTCTTCCTATCTACAGCGTATTTTTCAGGATTTTAAAGAGGGTTTCTCTGTCTATTGAGTCTTACGCGTTCTTGAAGTCGACGAGGGTGAAGATTATGTTCTGTTTGTGTTGCAGTATCATCTTAAGGTTCCATGTCTGTTCAGTGCACCACCTGTGCTTACGAAACCCAGCCTGGTATTCGGCAATCAGATGGACTGTTTGCTTCTCTAATCTATTTAGCAGTGCTTTCGAAAGTATCTTATGTGTGACAGGTAACAGTGAGCTGTCCCAATAGTTGTTTGGGTCTGACTTATCCCCTTTCGTATGTAGAGGGTATATCAGTGTTGTGTGCCATTGTTTCGGTGTCTCTTCTGTTTCCCATAATTGCTTCATGATGTTGTGTATGTGTTCTGTGAGATCCGGGTCTTGTAGCCTCCAAACTTCCGCGATGACTCCATCCTCTCTTGTGCTCTATTGTTCTTGAGGTTCTTGATGATTTTTCTTACTTCTTCTATCAATGGCGATTCGCTGTCTGGGTTTCGTGCGGGTTCCTCTGTGCACAGTTTGTCTGTTGGGGATTCTGCATTTAGGAGTTTGTCGAAGAACTTCGATAGGAGGTTACAGTTGTTGTTGGTATTGTTCTCTAGTGTGCCGTCCGATCTCCTAAATCGAGTTGTGTCTTGTGAAGTTTTCTAGTTTCTGTGTATGAGAGAGAGAGAGAGAGAGAGAGAGAGAGAGAGAGAGGACATAGTTAATCAATAGGTGGACTCGTTGAAAAAATCTCATTTCATGCATATTTGCTTATATATCTACATATCTACTAGTATATCCTCCCCCTCCCCCCCCCCCCCCCCCATGAACCATAGACACTGCCGTTGGTGGGAGGCTTGCGTGCCTCAGCGATACAAATGGCCGTACCGTAGGTGCAACCACAACGGAGGGATATCTGTTGAGAGGCCAGACAAACGTGTGGTTCCTGAAGAGGGGCAGCAGCCTTTTCAGAAGTTGCAGGGGCAACAGTCTGGATGATTGACTGATTTGGCCTTGTAACATTAACCAAAACGGCCTTGCTGTGCTGGTACTGCGAACGACTGAAAGCAAGGGAAACTAAGGCCGTAATTTTTCCCGAGGGCATGCAGCTTTACTGTATGGTTAAATGATGATGGAGTCCTCTTTGGTAAAATATTCCGGAGGTAAAATAGTCCCCCATTCGGATCTCCGGGCGGGGACTACTCAAGAGGACGTCGTTATCAGGAGAAAGAAAACTGGCGTTCTGCGGATCGGAGCGTGGAATGTCAGATCCCTTAATCGGGCAGGTAGGTTAGAAAACTTAAAAAGGGAAATAGGTAGGTTAAAGTTAGATATAGTGGGAATTAGTGAAGTTTGGTGGCAGGAGGAACAAGACTTTTGGTCAGGTGAATACAGGGTTATAAATACAAAATCAAATAGGGGTAATGCAGGAGTAGGTTTAATAATGAATAAAACAATAGGAATGCGGGTAAGCTACAACAAACAGCATAGTGAACGCATTATTGTGGCGAAGATAGACACGAAACCCACACCTACTACAATAGTACAAGTTTATATGCCAACTAGCTCTGCAGATGATGAAGAAATTGATGAAATGAATGATGAGATAAAAGAAATTATTCAGGTAGTGAAGGGAGACGAAAATTTAATAGTCATGGGTGACTGGAATTCGAGAGTAGGGAAAGGGAGAGAAGGAAACATAGTAGGTGAATATAGACTGGGGGAAAGAAATGAAAGAGGAAGCCGTCTGGTAGAATTTTGCACAGAGCATAACTTAATCATAGCTAACACTTGGTTCAAGAATCATAAAAGAAGGTTGTACACACGGAAGAATCCTGGAAATACTAGAAGGTATCAGATAGATTATATAATGGTAAGACAGAGATTTAGGAACCAGGTATTAAATTGTACGACATTTCCAGGGGCAGATGTGGACTCTGACCACAATCTATTGGTTATGAGCTGTAGATTAAAACTGAAGAAACTGCAAAAAGGTGGGAATTTAAGGAGATGGGATATGGACAAACTGAATAAACCAGAGGTTGTACAGAGTTTCAGGGAGAGCATAAGGGAACAATTGTCACAAATGGGGGAAAGAAATACAGTAGAAGAAGAATGGGTAGCTCTGAGGGGTGAAGTAGTGAAGGCAGCAGAGGATCAAGTAGGTAAAAAGACGAGGGCTAGTAGAAATCCTTGGGTAACAGAAGAAATATTGAATTTAATTGATGAAAGGAGAAAATATAAAAATGCAGTAAATGAAGCAGGCAAAAAGGAATACAAACGTCTCAAAAATGAGATCGACATGAAGTGCATAATGACTAAGCAGGGATGGCTGAAGGACAAATGTAAGGATGTAGAGGCTTATGTCACTAGGGGTAAGATAGATACTGCCTACAGGAAAATTAAAGAAACTTTTGGAGAAAAGAGAACCACTTGTACGAATATCAAGAGCTCAGATGGAAACCCAGTTCTAAGCAAGGAAGGGAAAGCAGAAAGGTGGAAGGAGTATATAGAGAGTCTATACTAGGGCGACGTACTTGAGGACAGTATTCTGGAAATGGAAGAGAATGTAGAAGACGAAATGGGAGACACAATACTACGTGAAGAGTTTGACAGAGCACTGAAAGACCTGAGTCGAAACAAGGCCCTGGGAGTAGACAACATTCCATTAGAACTACTGACGGCCTTGGGAGAACCAGTCCTGACAAGACTCTACCATCTGATGAGCAAGATGAATGAGACAGGTGAAATACCCTCAGACTTCAAGAAGAATATAATAATTCCAATCCCAAAGAAAGCAAGTGTTGACAGATGTGAAAATTACCGAACAATCAGTTTAACCCTTTCAGGGGCAAAATAAAAATTTTCTTTATTTTTCCTTGTTTTTACTGCATCAATTTTCACACAGTGAGACAGAAAAACGTAAAAATTAAATGAAGTATACATAAACTGAACACATACAGGGTGGTTTCAAATGGAACCACTGCCCGCTAAATGTCATCACATTTGATGATACAGTAACAAGCAGTTCCTTTCTTCAGATTAGCATAAGGCTACCTGGCAGTGACTACTTGTCCATCTGGTTCTGTGGGGCTTTTTATTTGTGCTGCAGAGCACACAGCGCCTTGAGGTTCCATGTTTTGCTTCCGATATACGTTTCTCATGGGGATGGTTCTGGAGGTATACTGGGATGGCCAGGACTATCTTTGAAGACATTACTGCCTACCAGGCCTTGTGGAAACGCGTCTTCGAAAATCCTTTAGCACTTGCTTCGCTGTTGGATTACATAATCGAAACAGAATAAATGCATTTCCAGTAGAAATATCAACTATATGCGAAAATAATATTAGCCTCCACCTTCCTGATCCCCTGTGTATTGCATAAAAACTGTTCTTCATATCTGCCTTATGGACACATCCCATATTTGCATTATATGATTTCACTATTTTTGGGCGAGGTACCTTTGTCATTTTTCCATCCTTTTCTTTACGGCTGACTTCTGCAACACATTGTAGACAGCAATATGACTACATGTTTGTCTTTCCATTTGTTGCACGCAATGCCATCAGAACGAACTGACCAGTAAAACTCTCCTCTTTGCAACTATTTGTGTGTTTTTAGCGTAGGAACTCCTTTTCTGTTCCACAGGCAAAAAGTCCGTTATCTTTTAGCTTCTATAAAAGTGAGGCACTGGTAAAATAATTGTCAAAGTATATGTGGTATCCATTTTTCTTCCAAGCCTTTACACATCTCTCACAGGTCTCTCTCCTAAGGATTTTTCCACTATGCCTTCAACTTTTCCAGTATATATCTGAAAATCACAAATATACCCAAGCTTATCAGCTCTGACCCAGATTTTGTATCCCCTCTTGATTGACTTTTGGGGCATATATTGTTTAAATGCGATTCGTCCTTTGAACTTCACCATGCGTTCATCTATAGCTTGCTCCTTAGTAGGTGCATAGAATTCTTTGAAGTTTATCAGTATCTGATTGATTAGTGGACGGATTTTATATAATTTGTAGTTATTTCTGTTCTCCCTTGAACGCATAATAGCGTTGTCATTGATGTGATTATGTGTCAAAATTCAGCTGAACCTTTTTACCGACATTAGTGAGGACATGTACTCATCTCGAAGTTCCTTATGGGATGACCAGCAATCACGATAATAACAAGGTTTCTTCATTCCCATTAGAATGTTTATAGCCAAAAATACTTTTACTTCTGCTTTAGACAGGGGCCTGAAATTGTCACCTTTCTGTGTTGCGTACAGGTTAGACCGGAAAGCTATGTGTTCTAACATAGTGTCACAAAACAGACACACAAATAAATCACTGGTTGCATACCTTCACTGTCATTTTACAGTTTTCCTCATACACGAGCTACCTCTGAAAAATTGGCGGCAAAGTTCATTGCACTGACGTCCTTTCTCCACGAAAAATTCGCAATGGAAGACAGTGGCAAATCGTCATTAGTGCTGAAACTATCATCAGTGTCATTGTCAAAATGGTCCTCACTCTCACTTTCCGAAATAACTTGAGATAAAACAGATGTTTTCATTTGCAAATCCAGATCACAGTCTTCAGCTAGCGCATCACTTTCACTGTCACTGCTGGTGTCAATCTGTGAGTTGGGATCTGAAGGAATATCTGCGAAAAGGCACTCCAGAATTTCCTCATCCTTTAGTCTGTGAGAATACATCACGTGAAACTGGAAAACAAAATTCGTCACACCTACTAATGCTGCCGTTACAGGAGCAGTGGTTTCAAATGGAACCACTACAACATTCACGGAAATAAATGCATTATTTTGGTTATTATTGCAGTACATATAGTATTAATGTAAACAGAACAGTATTCTGCATTTAATACATACATAAAAATACATAATACAGAGGAATATAGTCACAATTTGAGAACAAAGACGTTCGCGCACAGCGTACAAAAATGGCTATCCAACTCGCCTCACTACTTGCTAATATTAACAGATTTTGAAGCAGTTCCAGTAACAGCCGCTAGAGGGCAGCACCAACTAGACTGCTGAATGGTGTCCCAAATGTAGCCACTGCCCTTTTGCCACAAAATGAGAAAATTGTAGGTGGTTTCAAACGGAACCACTTCCCCTGAAAGGGTTAATAATCCACAGCTGCAAAATACTAACGCGAATTCTTTACAGACGAATGGGAAAACTAGTAGAAGCCAACCTTGGGGAAGATCAGTTTGGATTCCGTAGAAATATTGAAACACGTGAGGCAATACTGACCTTACGACTTACCTTAGAAGAAGATTAAGGAAAGGCAAACCTAACTTTCTAGCTTTTGTAGACTAAGAGAAAGCTTTTGACAATGTTTACTGGAATACTCTCTTTCAAATTCTAAAGGTGGCAGGGGTAAAATACAGGGAGCGAAAGGCTATTTACAATTTGTACAGAAAACAGATGGTAGATATAACAGTCGAGGGACGTGAAAGGGAAGCAGCGGTTGGAAAGGGAGTGAGACAGGGTTGTAGCCTTTCGCCTATGTTATTGAATCTGTATATTGAGCAAGCAGTAAAGGAAACAAAAGAAAAATTCGGAGTAGGTATTAATATCCATGGAGAAGGAATAAAAACTTTGAGGTTCGCCGATGACATTGTAATTCTGTCAGAGACAGCAAAGGACTTGGAAGAGCAGTTGAATGGAATGGACAGTGTCTTGAAAGGAGGATGTAAGATGAAGATCAACAAAAGCAAAACGAGGATAATGGAATGTAGTCGAATTAAGTCGTGTGATACTGAGGGAATAACATTAGGAGATGAGACACTTAAAGTAGTAAAGTTTTGTTATTTGGGGAGCAAAATAACTGATGATGGTCGAAGTAGAGAGGATATAAAATGTAGACTGGCAATGGCAAGAAAAGCGTTTCTGAAGAAGAGAAATTTGTTAACCTCGAGTATAGATTTATGTGTCAGGAAGTCGTTTCTGAAAGTATTTGTATGGAGTGTAGCCATGTATGGAAGTGAAACATGGACGATAAATAGTTTGGACAAGGAGAGAATAGAAGCTTTCGAAATGTGGTGCTACAGAAGAATGCTGAAGATTAGATGGGTAGATCACATAACTAATGAGGAGGTATTGAACAGAATTGGGGAGAAGAGGAGTTTGTGGCACAACTTGACAAGAAGAAGAGACCGGTTGGTAGGACATGTTCTGAGGCATCAAGGGATCACAAATTTAGCATTGGAGGGTAGTGTGGAGGTTAAAATCATAGAGGGAGACCAAGAGATGAATACACTAAGCAGACTCAGAAGGACGTAGGTTGCAGTAAGTACTGGGAGATGAAGAAGCTTGCAGCGGATAGAGTAGCATCAAACCAGTCTCAGGACTGAAGACCACAACAACAACAACATCCTTTCTTACTTTGAAGAAAAATACTTATCACATGATAGTAACACATAAGTAATGTCATCTCTTTATTCTTGAATTTTATTAAAAATATGTTCAAAATTTTGCTACTTATTGTAACCAATTGCAAAACGTATACGTCAGTTTGAAGGGGGTTGTCCATCCCTAATTACATAATTTCACATCTGACTTAAGAAATTTGATCGCGGCAACTTTTTTAACCGTCGGTAAAATTCCAATCTGTTAGTTATTTCCAGTACTAACAGGATCAGATATTACGTACTTGGTTAGGACAATATGGGTTTTGTTGCTTAAATGTGATCCCACTGTCGTAGCACTAAGGGCTTTTAGTTGGAAAAGTCAACTAGTACTTACCACCCAAATTCAACGAAACGAGAAGAAAGAGGACAGAAGTAGGTACATGATATCTGGAATGGTCATCGAGAAAGAGACGATGCAAATGGATGTTAGAGATACGAGAAAGACAATATGGAAGAGTTTGTGCAAAATCTCCCTGTACCAAAAGACAGATCAGCAAAAACAGTGCCACTCAAACTTCCACACATGACACCCAGCTGCTGCTGCCACTTCATTAAATGACCACCAGTTTAAATATTACACTTTACATTTTATGTTTTCAAAAATATAGCTGTGTCATCATCATTATATGTACACTTTTTATATACACCCACAAAAGAAAACACCGAGGCTGGAAAAAAGACATTTTCCTAATTTTTGCAATATCAAACACTGTAGCGATATAAATAAAAGTTATACCTTATATCTGGGCAAAATTGTTAGAATGACAATCATAGCGATACATGAATGGAATTCTAAGGCAGTATTGTAACACTTTTCGCATGGTGTTGATCCCTGCACTTTATATTCAAATCCATAGCAGTGCAACAAATCTCGTCAGACATAGTATCAAAAGGTAACTTGACATTCTTTCACTATGACATAAAGAATAACGTCGGTCTCAGTACTGTCCTTGACGATAAAATGTACTTACTGACATTATAGATGAACTAATCTCTAGCAGTTATTGACACTGGATGACAAGCCAAAATTCCTACATTGATTGAAACGAAGTAACAAAACAATACTAATTAACGGCAAAGCGTAATGATTCTCAGTCAAGTCTAATATGAACGACAACCTGTAAACAATATTCAAAGCACTAAAACATGGAAGCAACATTGAATTTCAAGAAACTCATAATTTACGAAGTGTCATAGCACTGAAGCTATTTAACTTTTCTGAAATTTATTTCTCATTACAAAGCACAGGCGACGGAGAAACTGGCTGAATCCCACACATTGCAGCTTACTTGCTAGATTGAGCGTTATTCGAAATAAATAAGTATTATATTGCATCATAAATAACACATTCAAAACATAACTGATTAAACTCGATGCCATGTCCAAATCTCCACTTACAGTTTTGTACTGTTAAACTCATTAAACAGAATCAGAAACACCACAAGTTCGAGAAACCTATAATAAAACTGAAATGTTGATGAGCTCGCCTAAATGTCACCCTCTACTACTTACATGTATTGTTAACAAAATAGTTCGTAAAATCATATTTAAGCACCGATATTATAACATCTGATTTATGTAAAAGAAAGTTCCTATTTTTCCTGCCTATAGCGAGTTTTGCTGAACACCTGTGTCTGAAATTTGTAATGTAAGAGGTCGTTTGCTACTAGACCTTTTCCAAAGACCTCAAGCCTTCCTGAGGCAGAAGATACTTGAAATACGTACCTGCTAGTGGTCAGACCTGTGTTAAACTTGCCCTATAAAATTCTGCTATTGCGCAACATTGGAGGAAGAGATGCAGTTTGTACGCTGAGTAGTGGTCAACCTATCAGCGAATAAAACCCATTGTCTACCATCATAAAAGCATTTTTACTTAAGGCACAACCGAGACATTTAGGGATCACAGGTGGCTTGAGAAACGGAGCCTGGGAAAACAACGCAACAAAAGAGAAGTACCAATCTTATTTTACATACGTAGCCATCCAGCCATCTTGCGGCGTTTGATGTCACGCACAACACACGACTTACGACAGCACGTGCTATCTCCATACATGATCGTTGAGACCATCTTGCAAAGATCAACTGGCATTCCGTACACCAGTCATCGATTGACTAATGGGTTGCTGCATTTCGCTGCAGGCTTGTAGCATTAATGATGATGATGAGTATGATGTATGGTTTTTGGGGCGCTGAACTGCGCAGTTATCAGCACCCGTACAAAGTTCCAGTCTTTAGACAGTCCAGTCTCGCCCCATTCACAAATGATGATGAAATGATGAGGACAGCATAAACACCCAGTCACCGAGCAGAGGAAGTCCCCACTCGGCAGGAAATCGAACCCGGTACCCCGTGATCCAGAGGCAGCAACGCTAGCCACTAGACCACGAACTGCGGACTTGTAGCTTTAAAACAGTCCTATTGATAACAGTATCGTCTGCGACCATCCTCCTGGAACTTTCTGACGTTATACATTAAACCATTTATATATTAGTATACTGTTAAACAGTAGCAGCTCAACATCATTCCCTTGAAGTACTCTGGCATTACATCTACATCTGACAATTTGTCCCGTTAAGAACAACGAGCTGACTTGAATTGGCTACGATACCTTGAACTCGGTAAGTTGTATTTTGTTCAACGTCCCGGTTAATGATTAATACCATGATCCAACAGTCAAACGTTCACAGACTCTACATTTAATATAAAATTATCCTTCATTTCGCCACAAGAAAGCACGGGTTCTTTACATAAATTTTTTATGCAGTACTGTTTAACGATTCCCAGCTATACATATTAAGTCTCTCGCCGATGGGTCTGACGACGTTCTTAAAACTCTGTCATATTTCGATGACTTAACTGTCTGAAATCTTCAACAGTAAGCCGTAACCGTCTACATAAGACCAGTGGATAACTAAGGGCACTCGTAGATGGTGGTGGCCGCATCTCAGTTACAGAATATTCGCAAGAAAAACTAACTTACCTGTCTTCACAGTGAGTATTCCACGTAGCATGCACTCAACCAATCACATGGCTATTTTTGAACTAGTTAATTAAGAATATCAATAACTTAGGGTTTGCTGTTTCATTTTATAGTTTCTTTCTCTTGTAATTCGGATATTGTTGCTGCCCTACGATTTATGTCGGTGTTGGGAATATTTTCTGAAGAATCTGACGTGTCTTCATAAAAAGGAAAGCATTTTCTGTAGTAGTAAGTTTCGCCCATGTATGAAAAATGGATATGTACTGAAGATATTTTTATAGGAGTGGCCAAGAAATAACTTATTTAAAACAATAATACATTTAAAATAAATAAATTTACTTAAAATTATTCTTGAGCAGTATCTAAAGAAATTTTCTATGAAGCATATAAATTCCAGAGTCGAGCACCACCTGAAAACGCTCAAGTTATAGGAACATGGATCAGCTTGTACTTCTTAAATGAAATAATGATTTGGCATTTCAAGATAAAAGCGAGAAGATGTCCCTGGCCGAAATTAGTTATTTGTCACTATTTAGACACACTCTAAACACCACTAGACCGCTCGTGGTAACTCGACCGTTCAAAAACCATCAAGATACGCATTTTTTTTAGTTTTCCGTTGTTCCTTGGTTGCTTCTGTATCCTTTGAATGTGGTTCCTCTAACGCAACAACACGAAATCTCGTTTTATTGTGCAACACACGTTTTGTTTCTTTTTATTTGTGAAACTACTTCACCGGCTATTTTTGATTGTATTAGTAGTGCCTACATGCCGCCCTGAGGTTGTATGTAGAATGTTTGCCTTCCCAGGACGTCTGATTTTCGGCGTTTTACGAACACATAACTTCCACTGATCACTGTCAGATGAATATTCTTCTTGCATGAACTGACGGGAAATGCCTGGCACGGCCGCAATATCGTCATTTCGTATGTTTCCCGTCGTTCCTTAGTTGCTTCTATATTAGTCGTCACAATTCTTGGCAGTCACCTCCGGTTTGCTGCCGGAACCTAAAATCAACATGATTCGATATTTCGGCGATCCACCTGTCCACTATCATCTTGGAATATGGTTCGTCTAACGCAAATAAATGAAAGGCTATTTTTATTGCTTTCGTTGACTAGAGGAAGTGGTGTGTTAAATTGAAATAGGTTCGTAAAACGCCGAAAATCGGACATCCTAGACATGCAAAACGTCTCAATACCGTTTCAGTAGGACACATATGCACTAATAAGATCGCACAACACAACCAAAAATGCTACACAAATTAAGAAAAAGCGAAACGGGTATGGAACAACAAAAGCAGTCTTTCATTTAGTTACATTAGACGAACCCCTTGAATAGTGTTTGCACACTCCGTTATCTTACGAGAATTTCGAAACATTTCATAGTTAATTGTAAAGATTAATGGAGTTAAGAAAATTCAAATAACAATGTTATGAATCGTCTGGTAGAGACCGTTATTGACTTGCCCTCCTCAGCTCTGAAATCCCGTATTGATACTACCTCGGTAGTTCTGCCGGAATCTCATTTGCAGAAGTTATCAATTCTTGTGAGCACAGATATAGCTCCCTTTGCCTCTGTAATTTTCGTCTGCTGGCCAGCAAGCTTTGGTTAATGATTGAAAATCGCCAACCTAGTGGCTCATGTTAGACGCGTTCCCTTCCCAGTTCCGGTAAATGTTTCCTCCTCCTGGTAGAGCCATCCTCTTCCCCAAGCCACGCTGGGGTAAGAATTGCCCGTGTATCTATTGCCGCTCAGTGTTACAGGAGAATGAAATAAGAAGTTAATTATCTACTCCACCTTTATGCACAAGAAAGGCGAATTAGAGTAGTTCTGGATAACCTAAGTATTGTACACTATTAAGATTGTTCTAGGTTTGGAGGAATTGCTCTTTGATAAAATTTAGCTTTCTGTGTCGGTAATCAGTCGTATTTCACGATCCAACATTGTCATATAACTAAAAGATTTGATTTTGATACATTTGCTGAGACGTGACTTAATTATTTGCTATTGATGTTAATTGCTTTAAACGAATCTTGTTTAATTTGTGGTTCTAATTCTTAATGAGTGATCGTCCTTAATGGTGTCCCATTTAATGTACGTCTGATTGTCACCTATGTCACCTACTGACTTCATTCGGAGACGGCAAAGGTGGTCCTTGCTCAAGTTTATGGGACTTTATTAACCGTTCATCTTTATCGTTTATGGTCTTATATGTTTGTTAAAAACGAACAATTTTAGATTCGTATTGTTTATTAAGTAATTCTTAAATTATATAGCAAATTACTAATGCGAATATTCTCTCATTGTTACACTTGCTTATTCTGTGGTTTGCACTGATGGTGTGACAATAAATGCAAAATCTAAAGTTAAGCGTTGGGGCGAATTAATCCTTTCCCTTATCATTACCGTTAAAGATAACTGATTGTTTTTCGCTTGTTACTGAAATTGCTTAGCAGAATAGTTTATTGATTGACACCTTAGAAAGAGTGTATCAGATGTACTCTTCAACCGCTGATGGAGATGGGAAGTAAATAGTCTGAAGTGTCAAAAGGATTTTGCCAGCCGAAGTGGCCGTGCGGTTAAAGGCGCTGCAGTCTGGAACCGCAAGACCGCTACGGCCGCAGGTTCGAATCCTGCCTCGGGCATGGATGTTTGTGATGTCCTTAGGTTAGTTAGGTTTAACTAGTTCTAAGTTCTAGGGGACTAATGACCTCAGCAGTTGAGTCCCATAGTGCTCAGAGCCATTTGAATCATTTTTTGTCAAATGATTTGTCCTCCAATTCTGTTGTCGACTTGGGGCACTCATCTCGCCACAAGACTGAGCCTCCACCCAGTGCAGGCTGCCCTCCGTGGCACAGAACAGGGTGAATGTGCGACCCCCATGATAAATGGCTTCTCTACTAGAGTATAAAGTTACTGGGTTTAGGACGCAAGTGGAGGAACTGAACCTCTGAACATAGGTACGTCCCCTATGCTTAAATTTGCAGGGTACTCATTTTAAAGCGTCTGATACGCCTTTGTTATGGGGTTACATCCCGCATCGCATGAATGACAATACTGAGGAAATGGCCAAGAGGGAGGTCGCTGTCTTTATCAAAAACGTGCACCACTCCTCTGCTCTCTCCCTGGTTATTGACGTGCAAGCAGATGCAGTTGCAGTTCGTGTTTGTCAGAGGATCACTGTTCGTACCTGTATTTACCTACACAGGATGTGATAGATTCTGAGACTGTCACAGGTCTTATATAACTCCCCTGACCATTTCTCCTATAGGGGACTTCAGTGCCCATCACGTATTATTGGGCTCGGGTTTTGAAGTGCCTTATGATGTCTCACAAACTGTGCATCCTAATCAAAGGCACTCATATTCATTTCCGTGTTGCTGCTTGGTTGAAATGATTATACAACATTGATGGCCGACAGTCCCCACCTGCGGAATTTCGGCCGCCGGGTTGCAAATCCTTTCATTTGACGCCATATTAGGAGACGTGAGCGTCAGTGATGATGAAATGATGTTTAGGACAACACAACACCATGTCACCATGCAGAGAAAACCTCCAACATGTTTAGGAATCGAACCCATGTCCACTGCATGGCAGTCAGTCACACTGACGACTCAGCTAATGAGATGGACCGCTACTGGTCTATCCTCAGCCACCAACCTCTCCTTTTGCTCTCCAGCTCTCGTGGACTCTGTTCAATGGGTAGCCGCTGATTATCTTCATTGAAGCGACCACTTCCAGCGCTGGATTCATCAAATGGATGGAGCTTTCCTTGAATTGATGCAGCCATGATGGATGATCGGCAGATTCAACTGGACGCTGTTCAGCCAGGTGGCTGCGTTTGAGCTCCGTGACAGGGTGCAGTTGTGGTTGGGCCACATTACCCTTATGATCCACCATGCTACTGACTGCTCCATCTTGAAGTCCTCTAGTCGTCTTAGGAGCCAACTGTTCCTTGCCGGACTGATGAGTGCCATTGAGTAACCCAGCACATATGTGTGGCCCTGCGAAACTTTAAGTTCCGGTCAATGGTGGAAAACCTAGCGGCGTTTTGATTAGCGAGTGATAAGGCTCGATCCATATTCAAGGAGAACAAGAAAAGGTAAAGGTAGGCGTTCTTGAACTATCTAAACGGCTACACTTATTCAACAAAAGTATGGGGAGCCATTAGGAAGTTTTCCGGTAAAGGCTGTTGGTTATGTGTAGCGGCATTGTTGATTCACGGTTGTCTCCAAACAACGCCTGCAGAAATCGCGCAGACATTGGCAGAGTATTTTGCACTGACTACTGCGGTTACCAGGCAGGATCTAGTGTTCGATCATTACTCTGTCAACACGGAGAGGGTTTAGTCGGACTACTGGTCCACCGGTTCGGAGTCCTACAATTGCCCATTCTCCAAGTGGGAACTGGATTCGGCACTGTCTGACGCTCGTGTACGGCGTCCGGTCACGACCAAATCAGATACAGTATGCTGCAGCACTTGCAAATGGTGTCAAAGTAAACCCTCTTACAATGTTTTAGTTAGATATAGCTGTCAGACCAATTTTCCGGCTCGTGGAGGGAGGCAATTTTGGTACCTCTCTTCAAACCATGAAAGGACCGAATATGTCCCAGTAGTTGCTGGAGAATCGCTTTAATGAGCTGTGTAGGGAAAAACCTAGAGCGGGTGGTAACTGTTGCCTCGTTAGCGCTCTCAGTGTTGATAGAGGAGAATCGATCAGCTGTCGAAAAGTGGACGCTGCTAGAGGCGTAAACAATATTGTCTCGGGCACTCCAGTTCAGAATGCGGCTAGGCGGGAAAAATCGCACACCAGGAGCAGAGCAATCAGTATGCTGTCTTCAGAGGAATGACCATAGATTCAGCGTAGATTGAGGACCAAGCGTATATTCTTAAAGGCACAAAGCGTAAAATGGGAAAGTAACTCTTTTTAAACAGGTGAAAAATAGCGCGATAGCTCGGTCAGGAACTTCAAAGCGAAGGTCGGACACACCAACATCAGTTTACAGCGTATCAGTGCAGAATGCCTGATGTTTATCGTAGGAAATGGTTTCTCAATAAGCGCAGTGTGCGTCGAAGCTCTGAAAAATCGAAAAAATTCAACTTATAGCGACATTACTATAGCTTCCATGAAAAATTTTATGTACGCATAGAAGGCGAGCAGCGAGAAGTGGAGGTGTAAAAAATAAAGAAAGCATTGTTAAGCAATGTGACTGAAGAAATTGTTCTTGATATGTGAGCAAAAAAATAAGCGTCTAAATCATTTTTCAATTCTCGCTCTGAAAATACAGTTTTGTTTTCGGGAGGAATATTCACGAATGAATCTGTAGCTCGAGGAAGTTACGGCCTGCCAAAGCGTTGCTCATTTTTCCTGATTTTCACTTCATGTTGACAATGTGGAAACTTAGCTACAGTTACAACTATCAGAAATACAGTGTGACAGACGCATGATATGTTTCACAACAAATTTAATCTCCCAGACATTTATAAGAATTTTCTAAAATATAAATTTACAAGTTTTCCGCTACGATCATATGGATTTTTGAACTTACAAACCAGTGAATGTACCATTTGTTCCCGCAATGAATAGAATGAAATTTGCTGATAGAAGCTTTTTGACAGATTTAAGCTTAATAGCGTGTCTTCAGATTGCAGTACTCATATAGTGATACCAGACAATGCTCTAGTATAGAACGAAATATGTAATATTGATTAACATTTTCTGTGTAACGATAAAGCTGCAGCAGTTGTAAGAAATACGTTTCATGCTGAGCTGCCTCGTGTTCTACACGCCATCAAAATATTAAGATATTTCATTTCGTAGTCGTTTCGCATTAATATAACAGTATTAGAAAGTAAATTTGCATTAATGTGTCATTCTGAAGGGATAAACTTCGTAAGGATATGACGTTACCGATCATAGAATTAAGGCTCGTTGCAAATTTACCTTGTTCCGATGCCTGCCTCGCTCTGCTGCTTTACCCTCACTCTTCGTTCCTCCTTTCCGCGCCACATGTCACCATGAGCCAGCCGGTTGCTCCACTGCCTTGGCGTGACCGCGAGCCGGCTCACACCAGCAAATCGGTGATCATATCTGGGCTAGCGGTAATTTTTGAAGTCACTAAGGCGACCGACACTACCTGGAGGTATAATATTCTGTCAGATACACCAATGGGGCTTTCGCGACCATCTCCCAATCGTTATTCGGTCCTTCCTCTCTAGACGCCTTTTTGTATAGAGACGCACTGTCAGACAAGTTTTGTGCAGGGGCACTCTCCAGGGCAGTGTTTTAAGTGTCACTCTTTTCCCATAGCTATTAAAAGTAGGGAGTCCGATCTAATACTTCTTATTTGTAGACGATTTTGCGGCCCTCTGCTCTTCCTCCAGAACTGCGGCAACGAGTCATTAGGTGCAATATAAGGGGAAAAGGTTGAAGGTGTGGGCTACAAAGACTGGTTTTTCATTCTCTACTGAGAATCTTGTGTGTGTGTGTGTGTGTGTGTGTGTGTGTGTGTGTGTGTGTGTTGTGTGTGTGTGTGTACATTTTAATCGTTCTCGTCGTCTTTTTACTTTACCTGAACTGGGTGTCTGGGACACCATTCTCCCCTCTGTAAGGTTTCCATATCTCAGTTTTCACTCGAAACTGCCTTTGTTACCTCACATAAAGGACCTGAAAGCAACGACCCAGAAGGCACCGAATATCAACAAGTGTCTTAGCCACAGGTCTTGGGGAGCTGACAGGGCGCGTCTGCTCTCATTTTTGGGGCTTTCGTACGTTCGCCGCTGGACTATGGGTTCACAGCGTACGGGTCAGTGAGGCCTTCTTACCTAAGGGTTGGCTCTATAGACCACGAAGGGATCACGTGAGGCACAGGTGCTTACAAGACTAGCCCCATATCGAATCTCTGAGCTGAGGCATGCAAACTGGCAGTTACTATTTGGCGGCAGGTGCTCATGGTGCGTCAGGCATGTTAGTTCCTCGCTGCTCTCACATCATCAGTGTACCGTACCCTTGTTCTTCCAGCTAAATCGTCCAGATGCAACGGTGCTGCTTGGAATTCGCGTGAAGTGTGCGGTGGAATCCATTGGTGTCGATCATCTGGCACCTCAAACCAGTGTTTTAACCGTCTGCCACCCTATTGCAGAAGCCCAGAGTAATTTTAGATTTAGTGCAGCAGAGGAGCTTTCACACTTCAACATATGTTTTTAATTCATTGTGTTATAACATTTTAACCCAAGACCACACCACTCTAGCTGTATTTACGGATGGGTGAAAACAAGAGAACTCCGTTGATTGCTTTGTTGTTTTCCTTGATCGCGTCCTGAAAATCTGACTGCTTGCAGACTGTACTGTCTTCGATGCGGAACTCTACTCGTTATTGTGAGCACTGGAACTGCTAAATTCCTTTCCTGTTCCGATTCCCTGAGTGTCCTTCATTCCCTACAACGATTGTACCCAGCAGAGAAAGTGATCAAAAATATCTAGAACGTCCTCCTCCAACTACAAAGGCTGGGGAAGGAGATGTCCTTCCGCAGGGTGCCAGGGCACGACAGTATTCTGGTTAGCAAAATGACGGCAGTAGCAGCCAAGAGGCGTGTCACAATCCTCATTTCACTGTGCTGTCCCACTGGATGCTTTCGCCTCGCTGTTCAGGTCCAGATAAATGCGTGGGAAGAAGAGCGGCTGCTAGTGACAGACAATAATGCTCCCAACACGGCCGTGGCGTATCTCCTTCCAGACACGGAGGGATCAGTTCTTCTCAGCCATGTTCATATAGGACAGAGCTGATGGTCCTTTGACGCACGGCGTCTTGTTCCGACGAGAGGGTCTCTCGATATGTGGTGCTTCTAGAGTACTGATCATTGTCCACAAAGTTTTAATAGACTTCATTTTATTTACGAACCAGAGGGCAGCGGCTCATTGCTCAACAGATCTGCCCTCTATTTTAAGTCATATTCAAAGGAATGTGATTGGTATTTTAAGGTTTTGTGGAATGTCCAACTTGTTTCCTAAAATTTTAGTGTGATGTTTGTAATGTGTTAACAGCGTGACTAGCTCACCAATTTTTGAGTGGTCAACCAGACAGATTTCCCTGCGCTTTTATTTTAAATCCTCTCTCGTTTTACTTACGTTACTTATGTTTTCATTCCAGGTATAGTACATTTTACCCTTTCTCCGTTTTCTAGGAAGTGTGGGATAGAGTGATTGAGTGGGTCGAAGCCAGTGACGTGCGACTGAATGCTTGTCATTTTGAGGGTTAGCCGGCCGCGGTGGTCTCACGGTTCTAGGCGCGCAGTCCGGAACCGTGCAACTGCTACGGTCGCAGGTTAGAATCCTGCCTCGGGTATGGATGTATGCGGTGTCCTTAGGTTAGTTAGGTTTAAGTAGTTCTAAGTTCTAAGGGACTGATGACCACAGCTGTTAAGTCCCATAGTGCTCAGAGCCATTTTTTTGGAGGGTTCACTTCTCACTGTGTGACAACATTCTTAGCCATATTCTCTACATTCGTATCTTTTAATAATTGTAAAGGCGCTGAAAACCTCCCCACTGAGCGTCCGTGAACTCCAAATACACACACACACACACACACACACACACACACAAGACAACGCTGGCAAAATCAGCAAACTGCAACAACGGCCACAGATCGTCAACTGACAGTTGTGGTGTAATATATGGTCAGACTGCTTCACTATTCCCTCCTAGAAGCTGAACGTCTTTTCAATATAAAGAATTTTGGTTAGTCAAAAAATAACGCTGCATTTGTGGATAATAGCTCCCTAATTACGAGGGGCATTCAATACATAACGCAACACATTTCTTTCTCGGCAAGTTTCGGTTGAAATATTGTCTAATTTGTTGTGGGACATCGTGGAATATTCTTGCTTCTGCCGCTATAGTTTCATGAAGTTCCGATAGCTGGTGGCGCTATACGTAGCCTTCAAAATAGACTGTGTAAGGTAGATGCGTTCCAAGCAGAGAGCTATCACTGAGCTTCTTTTGACGGAGAATCAGAGCATCTTGGATATATCTAAGCGCTTGCAGAATGTCTGCGGTGACCTGGCAATGAACAAAAGCATGGTGAGTCGTTGGGCGAGGCGTAAGTCATCATCGCAATAAGGCCGTGCAAACCTGTCCGATATCTCGCGAGCCGGCCGGCCGCACACAACTGTGACTCCTGCAATGCTGAACACAAAAATGCTAACTAACCTCTCCTTCTCCATGACAACGCAAGGCGTCATACAAGTGTGCGCACTCGAGAGGAGCTCACAAAACTTCACTGAACTCTTCTTCCTCTTCCACCCTACAGTTCGGATTTTGCACCTTCCAACTTGTATCTGTTCGGGCCAATGAAGAAACCACTCCGCGGGAAGCAGTACGTGGAGAAAGGACGGCTATTGATGCAGCAAGACGTTAGCTACGACGTTGACCAGTAGAGTAGTACCATGGGGGTATACAAGCCCTCATAGGAAGGTGGCGTATGGCCGTTTCATTGAACGGAGATTATGTTGAGAAATAGGGTTTTTTAACCAAAAGAGTGGGCAACAGTATGCTGTACTGAAGTCCTGCATAAATACAACCTGCTTTCAGGTTGCATTGCTTATTGAGAGAAATACAGCATACATAAAAGATCAATGAAAGCATTAATTTGGATGCCCCTAATATTTGCTTACAGGAGGGATTGCTTCGTTCATTATGATTTATTATAGATCTTCTTACATTTTGTGTTTTATGCGCGAGTATACTTTTTTTCTTGTTTTACATTGTGATTCTTTCTACAAAGAGCTGTTATGGTACCTCTGTATCTAAATTTCGTCTATTTAAAGCATAGCATTAACTTTCACTTACTAGCATAATCAAAACGTACTTGATAAGCCTGGGAGAACGATGGTGGGGGGGGGGGGGGGGGGCTAGGGGTGGCTATTCTGCACAGTATTTATCATGCTGAAAAATATTTCCCAAAGAGTATTTTAACTGCGGCGAGCAGTTGGAAGAAAACACAAGAAGGGTACAAAAAGTGATCCACTAAACTACCGTTCAATATTCTTAGCAGTATAGAATCTTAGAAGATATTGTGAGCTCAAATACAATGAAGTTTCTTGAACCCAATGACCTCCTCCACACCAACAAGAAAGCATTGTCAGAACATCGATCATGTGAAACCTAACTAGTACTTTTCTCCCATGATATCCTGAAAGCCATGAATCAAGGCAGACAGAAAACGGCAGCAGGTCTGCTAACTCGATAATGGGCGAGAGTGCGGAGAACTGAAAACGCGGCCGTCCATACATCACCTCGATGACGCCATTGGCTAAGGATGACACGGTGGAAGATCGGGTCAGATTGGCGCGTCTGCGGCCAGAAGGCTTTTCCTACGAGTCGCTCCCATAGAGATTAAGAGAACAAGGTAATATTAATTATAGAGCACACAGCAGCATTCAAGCAGACATTCTTCCGGCGCTCCATACGAGAACAGAACAGGAAGCAGCCTTAGTAACATACACAGTGGGAAGCACCCTCTGCGATGCACTTCAAAGCGGGTTTCATACTAAGGAAGTTGACATACCAAATACAATGTAAGATAATTTTTCCAATGCATCAAAAATCGGAAACGCGGATTTCAGAGCCCAGCCTTTCCCATTAGCAAATTGATAAATGACAAGGAAATAACTGTAGAAAGATGGAGAGAATACTTCTCAGAACTCTTGAATCGCCCAGACACATATAAAATGCTACCTGCAGAAACCAAGGGGAAAAGGGAAGATGAAGAAGAATGAGAAGTGACTGAAAAAGATGCAAAGAACGCAATCAAAAGGCTCAGAAACAACAAAGCCCCAGGGGAGGATACACCATTAGGAGAATTTATCAAAGAGGCAGATGAGAGCTTGAATTTTGGGTATATTGCTAGAAGAATGATAATTGGCCGTAATGTGCCGAATATACAAGAAGGGAAGCAAAATGGAATGTGGTAATTAAAGAGTCATCGGCTTGCCAAACGTAGCCTACAAGATACTGTCTATAATTTTCTTCAGAAAATTACAACCATTCATAGATAACAACAGTAATACCAAGATGGCTTACGAATAAACCGGTCAATAATAGAAAACGTTTTCATCCTAAGACAGTTATTTGAGAAACACTGGGAATATGATAAAATTTCTATGGTCTATCAGTCGATTTTCAACGTGATTATGGCAGCATCCACAGGAATAGCCCATACATTGCACTGCGTAGCTTCAACGATCCCCGAGAAGCCAGTGAGAATGGTGCAAACTTGTATGGATGGGTCAGGTGGAGCAGTGCGTTTCCGTGGGTTCACGTCAGAAACGTTCGTGATTGAGACAGGTCTCAGACAAGGGGACTATGGGACTCAACATCTGAGGCCATCAGTCCCCTAGAACATAGAACTACTTAAACCTAACCAACCTAAGGACATCACACACATCCATTCCCGAGGCAGGATTCGAACCTGCGATCGTAGCGGTCGCGCGGTTCCAAACCGAAGCGCCTAGAACCGCTCGGCCACAACGGCCCGCCGCAGGTTCTGTGACCACTGGCTACGTATATACGTAAGTATTTATTTAAATGAAATTTTTTTATCGTGTGATGCCCTGATGATAGTTTCGGTACTCACACCCCGTTGTCTTTTGAGAAAATAAAATGGAGGATATAAATTAAAGCAAATACTTTTTTCCCCTCTGCTTCACTATTTGATCTTGTTACAAATCCGTACAATATTAACTTATACAGCTTCTTCATTGTGCTAGCTAAGAATCGGCAGTGTCCACAGAATCGAGGGGCAGTGCGTCTCGGGTCAGTGACCCCGCTCTTGTTTCCACAGAGGGAACGGACGTATTGCCACTGTGGACGGACTGCACAGCGCACTGGTGCAGCGGATGGCTAATGAGATTACGGACCAGCAGCGGGCGACGATGGTGTGGAACAGTGCTGCATGGGGGTGGGGGCGGGGGAGTGGGAGAGGGATTTGACAAGGTGGCGGAGGTGGGGGAGGGGCGGGGGAGGGAGCGGACAGAACAGCGGGCCGCCCGGCGACGGCGAGGGGGCGGTAAATCGCAGGCAGATTCTGTTTCACGGCTTTTAAACCAGCGTCAATATTGGCCCTGGCTAATGGAGCCATGAAAATGAATGATGCGACCGCAAACTGTTTAGCACAGCTGCACCGCCGCTGTTAGCAGCTCTCTCCGCTGGCGATGCGATGCGACAGCCAACTTTGCGGTCCTGCTAATTTTGTGGCATGCGGCAGCAGCCAGCCGCTAGCATCCAGAAGCCATCACCGGAAAATGGGAAGCGCCCGATCATTGGCCTCTGAGCATCAGCGCACGCACTGTGAAGGCGCGCGGGAAGCGAGTTCTTAACCCACTTCATGGCCACTCCTCTTTCTTTTCATTTGTTTGTCTTCGTACCCGCCCCAGCCACCTAACATTCTTTCGTTCTTTTACGGAGGAGAGCCTTTATTTTTCCTGTGCACTTTTGATCGTTTTACCTTTACCGAGAGTATTTCTTTCGACTTCCGTCAACATGAGCTATTAAATTTACTGTTGCTTCTTAAGAACAAGATTTTTCTGGTGTTATTAGTGAAGTCACATATCTCCCTGTCAGATTACAACAGTACCAGGCACTACTAAATTAGCAATACCTTAATATCGACAGTGTTACTCTCGTGCAAAAGAATTAGATCTGACCATTACTGTGTACTCCTGGTTGAAGTATCGGTCTAGTTTTCGTTTCTCTAAATATATCTGCCAAAGGAAATACTAGAAGAATAAACGAGAATCGAACCAAAGTTCTATTAGTGAAAAAGGAAACCACAACTACGCAAAAGAAAACTGTCGCCAGCTTGATTAGTTAAGGTTGTACCAGCTACTACCACTGTTCGTAAAGAAATTTAGCTGTTGGCATTTATTTTACTTGTCACCGAAGTACTATTTGTGCTTACAGGACACGAGACAGTAGTACACTTCAGCAAGCAATATACCAGTGTGAGCAGAATGAGATTTTCACTCTGCAGCGGAGTGTGCGCTGAAATGAAACTTCGTGGCAGATTAAAATTGTGTGCCGGACCTACACTTTTTTTTTTTTTAATCTCATTTTGTTCGCTTCTGTTCGTTGCATCTGCTCGGGGCGGACGTCGTAAGACATCCTTCTATGTTCGGTGTTGGTCGATTGACTCAGTTTTTTTATTACAGAGGGCAGCTAACCCCCCGACCAAACACGCTGAGCTACCGTGCCGTTCAGTCGAACTCGAGACCTTTGCCTTTGCTCTACCAACTGAGCTACCCAAGCACGACCCACGCCGCCTCCTCACAGCTTTACTTCTGCCAGTATCTCGTCTCCTACCTTCCAAACTTTACAGAAGCTCTCCTGCGAACTTGCAGAACTAACACTCCTGAATGAAAGGATAATGCGGAGACATGGTTTAGCCACGGCCTGGGGGATGTTTCCAGAATGGTAGAGCACTTGCCCGCGAAAGGTAAAGGTCCCGAGTTCGAGTCTCGGTCCGGCACATAGTTTTAATCTGCCAGGAAGTTTCAGTATACCAGTGGTTTGGCATGAATAACATAGAAGTATTAAGCGTTATGTGATCAACCGGATCTCTGTGTCATAAGCAGTAAACTGTTGATCATGATAAGTAAACGATTTACTGATAGTGGAGCACTACGAACTTGGACATAATGATATTTTATCAGTTTAATTGCTGAGAAATACTGTCACAGAAATGGTATTCAAATCTTTATGTTACTTAGTCATATATAGTTGATGGTCGTGAGACGCAATTGAGTTTCACCTTTATTTACGATAATGATTTAGGTTGAATCCTACATCATAATCATAGATTTATGTTATTTGTTCAGATTACCATTTATTTTATACTAAATAGAGCACACATAAGACATATGAACTCTGAATCAGTAGTAGTTTGAATAGCGGTAGCAGTCACTTATTACAGCACGCAAATCTTATAAAATCAGTAGCAGTACATCATTAATATACTATTTGTGATTTGGAAAGAAAAGCTGGCTCAACTATTTGTATCTGTGGCCATAAACCAATCTGTTAGTTTCTAAGATCAAGGCGGGATACATTATGGAAAACACTGTTAACTACAAAAGACATGAAATATACTTATTTTTACAAACCTGTACATTATTTCTTAAGCTGACTTTTCAAGTTTACTAGACTGTAACTGCTCTGACTGATCACAGTTTTATGCAGGTAACTTTGACACTGTACTGATATTTCATTAAGAATGAAATTTAATCAAACAATTTAGATTCTTTCTTATCAATTACACCTTAGTGAAACATCAACTGTCCTTCTGCGAAAAACGCGTGGAGTACTTCAGAAGCAAAACTCAATGAACCGTAAGGAAATCGACTACTCCACAAACATTATTAAATGTTGTTATAGAATTAAATTACTTTTGAATTCCATGAAATAGTATACTCGGGAATATCTCAGCACATGGAATAGGACACTGTGTAAGTAAATAACTAGGAGTAAAATGCGGGTGCTCAACATAAAGTTTACAGGACACAAACTTATTATTGGATAATAAAACACGTAACTCGTCCACCGTGTTATACAGTACTCAACTGATCCTTTGAGACGAAAGTGGTGACAGACGTGTCCATTGCTGTTGCTGTATAACAAACTCCGAAAATTATCTTCTTTGACTCTGATTTTCATAGTGGAGATCTAGTCAATGTATACCATGCACAATGAGACCAATTTATTCCACATCCGAAGTCTTATTAAACAATCTTGCTGTCCTTCTGGCCTTGTTCAGCGCAAAAGATGCGAACACTTTGCATGTCAGCCACCAGCTTACTCCGACCACTAAGTACCCTTGCACTTCAAACGACAAATCCACCTTTACTGTTTCTGTGAAGTCAGTTTCGTTGCAATGCGACTTCCCTCCATGTTTTACATGATTACGAACCTCAGTACCCTATGCATGAACCAATATTACAAGTAAATCTTCAACATTTCTATTCTTTTACAGAACATTTCTTTTAAAATTACATCCATAGATTACGAGGGTAATCCCAAAAGTAAGGTCTCCTACTTTTTTATAAAGACAGAAATCTGTGTGGCAGTTGGTCACACTGTAATGAAGAGTGCTTCACGCGCTGAGTGTAAACATGTGCACGCCGTTCTGTGGCGCTGTCTTGGCTTGGCAGCCGTTGAGAATGGAGCTCCCGTTGGATGTTGCCGCCAAGTGCGAATTGCGCGCAGTTATTCGGTTTTTGAACGCAAAGGGCAATGCGCCGATTGAAATCCATCACCAACTGACGGAAGTGTCTGGTGAGTCGTGCATGGATGTCAAAATTGTTCGTAAGTGGTGTAGAGAGTTTGCAGCTGGTCGGACCGAAATTCACGACGGACAAAGGAGCGGGAGGCCGTCAATATCTGAGGAGACAGTGTTGAAGGTTGAGCAAAGCATACGTGACAATCGGCGGAACACCCTGGATGATCTCTGCACGTTGGTTCCTGAGGTTTCCCGAAGCACCGCTCACAGAATTTTAACGGAAACATTGAAGTACCGGAAGGTGTGGGCAGGATGGGTGCCACGCATGCTGTCTGAGGACCACATGTGGCTACGAGTTGATGCTTCCCGCGCATTACTTCACCGCCTTGCAGCCGAACAGGACAACTCTCTGGACTCAACTGTCACGGGCGACGAAACCTGGGCATACCACTGTACACCTTAGACCAAGCAACAATCACACCAGTGTCGGCATCCTTCTTCGCCAAAGCCGCGGAAATTCAAATAAACACAGTCTGCCGGCTAAATCATGACTACCGTTTTTTGGGATCGGAAAGCGGTATTGTTGGTCGTCTTTATGCCCACTGGTACCACGATTAACGCTGACAGGTACTGTGAGACTGAAAAAACTCAAACGGACAATTCAGAATCGGAGAAGAGGAATGTTGAGCAGGGGCGTACACATTCTGCATGACAACGCTCGCCCACACATCGCTCGGCAGACCGTTGTTCTCCTGCAACAGTTTCAGTGGAACATAATCACCCACTCACCGTATAGTCCTGACTTGACGCCCAGTGACTATCACCTGTTCCCTAGGTTAAAAGAACATTTCGCCGGAAAGCGATTCAGCTCCGACGACGAGGTGAAAGAAGAAGTTCGTAACTTTCTGAACAGCATGGTGGCGAGCTGGTATGACGTGAGCATACAAAAACTGCCACAGCGTCTACAAAGAAGCACCACAAGAAATGGTGATTATGTCATAAAATAGCTAAATGTTCAAGCTGTAAACTGATGTAAACCATTGTAGAAATAAACAGGTCTATTTACTTGTAAAAATAGGAGACCATACTTTTGGATTTACCCTCGGATTCATGTTGACATAAATCGACATAAATCATAAATAAAACATGTACGTATATTTTACATCAAACATCGTAGTGATACAGAAGTCACATTAAACATAAGAGGACACAGAAGTAGCATGAGGTAAGTATAAGTAATATCGATATACGTGATAGCATGCTTCTGGTGGGCCAAGACACAGACCCGAAACATTGTACTTCGCGGCCAGTGTTCTTGCCCGACGAGCTATCCATCCACAAGGCACAACTCTGTCCCAAAGACAGAATTCTACTAGTACTTGCCTCCTGAATATAGACTGTAAAACTATGCAATATATAATATTAAGTAAAAGAGTGCGAGGCACCACAGGCGTTTTATTACTAGAAGAAAACGTCTTTAGAAAGGGACAGTGCTGTGTAGAAGCTACGTTCACAGTTAAGCTGATAATTAAAAAGAAGGGAACATAGCTTCTCTTGTTTACGAAAAGCGCTAGACCAAGTAAATAGGGGGAAAAGTAGAGAAAATTACAGATGACATACGTACCTAAGTAGTTAAAACCTGTGGCGTGGGCTAATGTAATAACACTGATAAGAGTTTTGGTTCTAACAGTGTAAATACCTTTAACGGCCACTGTTTTTGCTTTAAGTGTGGACTTTTAAAATTATACTTCTCACATAACTTTTGTAACATATTTACAACTCGTCTTCATTTGTAGTTGTAATAATCTGATCATCAGCAAACAGCATCGTTTTAAGTGTAAAATTTGGTGCAATAGAAATCCCTAGGTTAATTTTGTACATCCTTTCTCTAATCACATCATCTATATAAATTAGACGACAAATTAGACACAAGCTACAACCCTGCCTCTATACCATGGGTTATGGGTGTCTTTTTACTATATCTATCATTTCCGACATATGCCTTGAATGTTCTATCTACATATATACATGTTAGTGCTTTACTTGGGCTTTTGGTGTCGTGATTCACCTCCATCAAGGAAGGGAACACGAGGCCGAGCGTGGGAGCAATACTGAAAACGCCCTGGAAGCCATCTCTGCGGACAATAATGTTTTGGATAAACATTCCCCCTCTCTTGGTCAGCCCGTTTCGCTTCTAGCGAATAATGCTGGCCCACCAATAGCAGCAGGAGGAATTTTAACCAATAACTCTTCTCTAGCACACCTTCTTCTAGTCAAGTTGTGCCACAAACTCCTCTTCTCCCCATTCCTATTCAATACCTCCTCATTAGTTATGTGATCTACTCATCTAATCTTCAGCATCCTTCTGTAGCACCACTTTTCAAAAGCCTCTATTCTCTTCTTGTCCAAACTATTTATCGTCCATGTTTCACTTCCATACATGGTTACACACCATATAAATACTTTCAGAAACGACTTCCTGACGCTTAAATCTATACTCGATGTTAACAAATTTCTCTTCTTCAGAAACGCTTTCCTTGCCATTGCCAGTCTGCATTTTATATCCTCTCTACTTCGACCATCATCAGTTATTTTGCTCCCCAGATAGCAAAAGTCATTTACTACTTTAAGCGTCGCATTTCCTAATGTAATTCCCGCAGCATCACCCGATTTAATACGACTACATTCCATTATTCTCGTTTTGCTTTTGTTGATGTTCATCTTATATCCCCCTTTCAAGACACTGTCCATTCCGTTCAACTGCTCTTCCAAGTCCTTTGCTGTCTCTGACAGAATTACAATGTCATCGGCGAACCTCAAAGTTTTTATTTCTTCTCCATGGATTTTAATACCTACTCCGAATTTTTCTTTTCTTTCCTTTACTGCTTGCTCAATATACAGATTCAATAACATCGGGGATAGGCTACAACACTGTTTCACTCCCTTCCCAACCACTTCTACCCTTTCATGCCCCTCGACTCTTATAACTGCCATCTGGTTTGTGTACATATTGTAAATAGCCTTTCGCTCCTTGTATTTTACCCCTGCCACCTTCAGAATTTGAAAGAGAGTATTCCAGTCAACATTGCCAAAAGCTTTCTCTAAGTCTACAAATGCTAGAAATGTAGGTTTATCTTTCCTTAATCTATTTTCTAAGATAAATCGTTGGGTTAGTTTTGCCTCACGTGATCCATCATTTCTACGGAATCCAAGCTGATCTTCCCCGGGATCGGCTTCTACCAGTTTTTCCAGTCGTCTGTAAGGAATTCGTGTTAGTACTTTGCAGCCGTGGCTTATTAAACTGATAGTTCAGTAATTTTCACATCTGTCAACACCTGCTTTCTTTGGGATTGGAATTATTATATTCTTCTTGAAGTCTGAGGGTATTTCGCCTGTCTCATATATCTTGCTCACCAGATGGTAGAGTTTTGTCAGGACTGGCTCTCCCAAGGCTTTCAGTAGTTCTAATGGAATGTTGTCTACTCCTGGAGGCTTGTTTCTACTCAGGTCTTTCAGTGCTCTGTCAAACTTGTCACGCAGTATCATATCTCCCCTTTCATCTTCATCTACATCCTCGTCCATTTCCATAATATTGTCCTCAAGTACATCACCCTTGTATAGACCCTCTATATACTCCTTCCACCTTTCTGCTTTCCCTTCTTTGCTTAGAACTAGGTTTCCATCTGAGCTCTTGATATTCATACAAGTGGTTCTCTTTTCTCCAAAGGTATCTTTAACTTTCCTGTAGGCAGTATCTATCTTACCCCTGGTGAGATAAACCTCTACATCCTTACATTTGTCCTCTAGCCATCCCTGCTTAGCCATTTTGCACTTCCTGTCGATCTCATTTTTGAGGCGTTTGTATTTCTTTTTGCCTGCTTCATTTACTGCATTTTTATACTTTCTCCTTTCATCAATTAAGCTCAATGTTTCTTCTGTTACCCAAGGATTTCTACTAGCCCTCGCCTTTTTACCTACTTTATCCTCTGCTGCCTCCACTAATTCATCCCACAAAGCTACCCATTCTTCTTCTACTGTATTTCTTTCAACCATTCGTGTCATTTGTTCCCTTATGCTCTCCCTGAAACTCTGTTCAACTTCTGGCTTAGTCAGTTAATCCACGTCCCATCTCCTTAAAGTCCCACTTTTTTTTCAGTTTCTTCAGTTTTAATCTATAGTTCATAACTAATAGATTGTGGTCAGAGTCCACATCTGCCACTGGAAATGTCTTACAATTTAAAATCTGGTTCCTAAATCTCTGTCTTATCATTATATAATCTATCTGAAACCTTTCAGTATCTCCAGGCGTCTTCCATGTATACAACCTTCTTTTATGATTCTTGAACCAAGTGTTAGCTATGATTAAGTTGTGCTCCGTGCAAAATTCTACCAGGTGGCTTCCTATTTCATTTCTTCTCCCCAATCCATATTCACCTACTACGTCTCCTTCTCTTCCTTTGGCTACTACCGAATTCCAGTCACTCATGACTACTAAATTTTCGTCTCCCTTCACTATGTGAATAATTTCTTTTATTTCATCATACATTTCTTCAAACTTGTACTACTGTAGTAGGCGTGGGTTTCGTGTCTATCTTGGCCACAATAATGCGTTCACTGTGCTGTTTGTAGCAGCTTACCCGCACTCCTATTTTTTCATCCATTATTAAACCTACTCCTGCATTACCCCTATTCGATTTTGTATTTATAACCCTGTTTTGGCCTGACCATAAGTCTTGTTCCTCCTGCCACCGAACTTCACTAATTCCCACTACATCTAACTTCAACCTATCCATTTCCCTTTTTAAATTTTCTAACCTACCTACCCGATTAAGGGATCTGCCATTCCACGCTCCGATCCGTAGAACGCCAGTTTTCTTTCTCCTGATAACGACGTCCTCTTGAGTAGTCCCCGCCTGGAGATCCGAATGGGGGACTATTTTACCTCCGGAATATTTTACCGAAGAGGACGCCATCATCGTTTAACCATACAGTAAAGCTGCATGCCCTCGGGGAAAATTACGGCTGTTGTTTCCCCTTGCTGCCAGCCGTTCTCAGTACCAGTACAGCAAGGCCGTTTTGGTTAGTGTTACAAGGCCAGATCAGTCAATCATCCAGACTGTTGCCCCTGCAACTACTGAAAAGGCTGCTGCCCCTCTTCAGGAACCACACGTTTGTCTGGCCTCTCAACAGATACCCCTCCGTTATGGTTGCACCTACGGTACGGCTATCTGTATCGCTGAGGAACGCAAGCCTCCCCACCAACGGCAAGGTCCATGGTTCATGGGGTGCCCCTAATGGTAACCACAAGAATTTTAACCAAGAGTTTGGCATTAGAGCGCGAATAGTTTTCTTACTATCCAATAATGATGGCCAACAAAACGTTTACCCAGTAATCCCACTATTCCAGCACAAGCCCGGGAAAATTCCCCTGTATGGTAGAAGGTCTCTGTGAATCCACAATCTACAGTGGACACCACAAGATCCCGAAGGAGATCCTAACAGAGGGGTCGGAGTATGGATCGCTTGGAGAAATGTCTAACAACCTAGAGGATTTTAACTTCAATGTTAACGGCCACGAAAACCTGCAGACTTACATAAATTACTCATTTTCCAGAAAACATGCGGTACAAAAAATAAAACCCTAAAAGCTAAAAACAAGAAATACGAATGAAACTCTACAAAATAATGACTGTGCCTGCTTTCTCTGTGTATCTGAGACATGGATGTTGACGAAAGTTAATAAAACGAAGATACAGGCTGCCGAAAAGAGATTATTAAGAAGGGTTAATGAATGTATCCTTTGAGATAAATATGAAAATCAAAATTAAGAGAAGTAGGAATGAATAATTTGGAATGAAAAATGGCAAATTATACAAATGATGAAAGACAGCAAACTGATAGAATGCCGAAGGAGAGGTTCACAAGATGACTATTGTACAATGCATCAAAGGGAAGAAGATGTCCGGGAAGACCAAGGAATAGATGGACAGATATGTTCTGAAGCAGGTCTAGGAAACAGTGCCTATTTTATGGACTGTGACAGTAGAGAAGACGATGAAGAAGAAGAAGAAGAATACCTGTCTCCCACTCACCAATTTTTAAAGAAAATTCCCTGCATACCTTATTGGACCGACATTTCTCGAAGGTAGGTACAGAACTGAGGACGTGAGAGCATGGATAGCTCTTTCGCTAAGAACACTGCCGGCGAAAGCCAATGTTAAAGTTTGTGTCCCTGTACAGCAGACAGTTTTACTCTTGTGTGAATACCTCGCTAGGAATGATGATCCCGAAAGTCACTTATGCCTGAAACATAAGACCTAACTACTGCTCTACCGCGGAATTTCACCCTTTTGTTAATCCTTTTAATCCTGTGGCATAGAATGAGCTTGAAACCTCGGGATTTCAGCTGTGAAAAAATTTATTTCAGTAAATCAAGACTATTTATACGCGTACTACTATGTCCACAGTTAGCGGGTTTATCATTTTTTGTGTATTTGCTATCACTTTCGGAACTTGCAAGCTTCATTTTTAGCCATATGCTTATCAGCAAAAAATAAGTGACAGTAGTCAATGCAGACATTAAGATATAAAGTGCAGAGGTGGAATGCCTACGGCAGGCGGGTGACGAAGGTGAGCAGGGGGTGGTGATCCACGTCAAGTGTTTTTCTACTTTTGAGTATAGTGAGGCAGCTCTGCCTATTCATTTGAGGGCTTTCATGGCGGAAGAA
This sequence comes from Schistocerca serialis cubense, assembly GCF_023864345.2. Lineage (NCBI taxonomy): Eukaryota > Metazoa > Arthropoda > Insecta > Orthoptera > Acrididae > Schistocerca > Schistocerca serialis. Next base: position 723,300,415 of record NC_064641.1, read on the forward strand.
TCAGATGTATTGTGTTAGCTGTTTGTGCTTTGAAGCTTTCGAGATATGTGGGGAATTACATTTTTGGAAGTTTCGATCTAAGTATTTACCATGTAAGTGATGGCTATCTGTCTGCTGAAACAAAATCTCTAGGAACTACCAATAACTCGTATGTAAGTACATAAGCTAACTCACACTTTAAGCGTAGCTGTTAGTTTAACTACTTGCCTTATATGGCAGCTGATATCAGAAGTTCAGAAATCAGCGCCACGGAACATAGGCCTACGAACTAGCTGGGGCAAACGTCGGCATGCTTATCTTTGCCTCAAAACGATTGTCTTTTCTTTCTTCATTTTTAATACTGAACATGAAGATTTATTTAACATATTTAATGCACCCTAATTTATAGTTTACTATTTCACATCGACTGACTCAGTAAGACTAGTCCAACTTCATGTTACAGAAACTACGAGAGGAAGATGTAATCCATGCTGTTGTCTTCTAAAACGTTAGAGGAGGCTAAGAAGCTAACAGGAAAACAGATTTTCCATTAGAAATGCAGCTACGGCTTTTAAGCAATGAATCCATATTACATAAAAAACATAAAGCACGGTATGTAATGGCATCACAGGGCCGTTTCGATAGAGAATTTTCTGAGAGAGAGGAAACGGAATTGGCGGACCACTGTTTCAATCCGGGTCCGGTGTTCTATGGCCTTTCGACATTTGGAGTATCAGTTTGACGAGATTAATGGCGTAAACCACAATTTTAATAAAGTAACCCATATGGTGGGGTAAGACTGGGTCCTCTCATTCATTGCTCGTCATAATTTAACTTTGAGACAACCATAGTTGAACAGTATCAGGGCAATAATGTGTTTCAGTTAAGTGCAATGGAAATGTTTTCCAACAACGTGGAAACTTTGCAGTCAAAATATAATTTCCCATACCATTGAGTCTATAATAAAGAAGAAACAAGAATATGGACTGTACAGGGAAAATTGCACAAAAGTGTGACAAGAAAAGGCGGAGTATTAATCATATAATGTGTGCACTTGTGTTACAGTGATTTTTTATTCAATTAGCAATAAGTTAGTGATAATATGTTAGTGACATTTTTTGATGCTTAATACGGTCGCGATGATGGCGACAACCATGGTGATGATTATTGTGGTGGGGTGATGATTTTGATATAGTAAAACGTTAAACAAATTAGTAGTGGCAGGACCTGAAAAATACTGTAATTCATTTTTCATCTAAATTGCTAAATGTTATACCGCCGAGCAGTTTACACCACACTATCCATTTTTACACACGAAACTACATAAAAAAATAAAGTTGCTGTCAGAGTAACACTGTGTACGAGACCGGAAATGTAACCTGTAGCATTGTCTCACTCCGGCGTTGCTTCTGCTGACAATGACATCCACAAAACGTAATCTGCCAATGCAGAGCGTTAATCTGCCTGTTTCTCCTTCTGTCTAAATACCAGAAAACAGAAATTTTCATAGCGGTGTAAGCTCCGCTAAATCTGCATTCATGAGGTATCGCGTCTTGGTCCCCAGAATGATTCCAAGTAACGGGTCACAACCATTGAGAAAGCTATGTTTACATGTGGTTTTACCACCTATTCACGTATTCAAGTAAGTTCCTTTTCATTTACCCCCCCAGTTTCTTATATTCAATTCTAGAGTCATTGAGTATACCTCTACTGGCAAGTGTTCCTCACCCATAGCAGAAGACTTCAGATACATATTCATTAATTTTTTAGCGAAAATTCTACCCTACACCTCATCAATTTTGAGAATGCTCATTTTGCCAGTGTGATGTTCCTCTTTCGTATTATTTTGGAAACGTCACATCGAATATAAACTTATTTCAGAGTTACATTTTTATGAGACGAACTTGAAAGGCGCTTTCAGGAAAGCACGTTTCCTCGACGTAGAGCACGTAAAATTTGGAAGTAAGTTATTATCCATAAGGCTTAAACTGTTGTTGTTGTTGTCTTTATCTTCAGTCCAAAGAGTTGTTTGTTCCAGCTCTCCATGATACTCTATTCTGTGCAAGCCTCTTCATCGCCGAGTAACTACTGCAACCTACATCCTTCTGAATCTGATTAGTGTATTCATCTCTTGGCCTCCCTCTACGATTTTTACCCTCCACGCTGCCGTCCAGTATTAAATTGGTGATCCCTTGATGCCTCAGAACGTGTCCTACCAACCGATCCCTTCTTCTAGCCAAGCTGTGCCACAAATTCCTGTTTTCCTCAATTTTATTCAGTACCTCCTCATTAGTTACGTGATCTTCCCATCTAATCTTCAGCATTTTCCTATAGCACCATATTTGAAAAGTTTCTGTTTTCTTCATGTCTCTACTATTTACCGTCCATGTTTCACATCCATACGTGGCTACACTCCATACAAATACTTTCAGAAACGACTTCCTGAGACTTGAATCTATACTCGATGTTAACAAATTTCTCTTCTTCAGAAATGATTTCCTTGTCATACCCAGTCTACATTTTATACCCTCTCTACTTCGACCATCATCAGTTATTTTGCTCCCGAAATAGCAACTCATCTACTACTTTAAGAGTCTCAATTCCTGATCTAATCGCTTCACCATCACCTGATTTAATTCGACTACATTCCATTATCCTCGTTTTGCTTTTGTTGATGTTCATCTTATATCCTTCTTTCAAGACACTATCCATTCCGTTAAAATGCTCGTCCAGGTCCTTTGCTGCCTCTAACAGAATTACAGTGTCCTCGGAAAACCTCAAAAGTTTTTATTTTTGCTCCATAAATTTTAATTCCAGCTTCAAATTTTTCTTTTGTGTCCTATACTACTTGCTCAGTATACAGATTGAATAACATCGGGATTGAAACTGCCAGGAAGTTTCATATCAGCGCACACTCCGCTGCAGAGTGAAAATCTCATTCTGGAAACATCGGGATTGTCTACAACCCTGTCTCACTGCCGTCTAAACCTTTGCTTCCCTTTCAAGCCTCACGACTCCTATAACCGCCAACTGGCTTCTGTACAAATTGTAAACAGCCTTTCGCTCCCCATATTTAACCCCTGCCACTCACAGAATTTGAAAGAGAGTGTTCCAGTCAACATAGTCAAAAGCTTTCTCTAAGTCTACAAATGTTGTAGACGTAGGATTACCTTTCCTTGACCTAGCTTCTGAGATAATTCCTAGGGTGAGTATTGGCTCGCTTGTTCCTACATTGCTACGGAATCCAAACTGATCTTCCCCGAGGTTGGCTTCTAGAGATTTTCCATTTGTCTATAAAGAATTCGTGACTTATTAAACTGGTAGTTCGGTAATTTTCAGACCTGTCAGCACCCGCTTTCTTTGGAATTGGAATTATTATATTCTTCTTGAAGTCTGAGGGAATTTAGCCTGCCTCATACGTGGAAAAATTTGGTTATGGATGGCTCTCCCAAGGCTATCAGTGGTTCTAACAAAATGTTGTATTCTCCCGGGGCCTTGTTTCCGCTTAGGTGTTTCAGTGATCTGTCAAATTCTTCGCGCGGCATAATATTTCCCATCTAATCATCATCTACATCCTCTTTCATTTTCATAATGTTGCCCTCAAGCACATCGCACTTATGCAGACCCCCTATATACTCCTTCCACCTTTTGCTTTAGACTTGTTTACCATCTGAGCTCTTGATATTCATACAGGTGGTTGTCTTCTCTCCAAAGGTCTCTTTAATTTTTCTGTATGCGGTATCTATCTTACCCCTAGTGACATACTTATGCTTCTACATCTTTACATTTGTCCTCCAGCCATTCTTGCTTAGCCGTTTTCCACTTTCTGTCGATCTCATTTTTGGGTCATTTGTATTCCTTTTCGCCTACTTCATTTACTGCATTTTTATGTTTTCTCCTTTCATCAATTAAATTCAGCGTCTCTTGCGTTACCTAAAGATTTCTACTAGATCTCATCATTTTACCTACTTGATCCTCTGCTGCCTTCACTATTTCATCTCTCAAAGCTACCCATTCTTCTCCTACTGTATTCCTTTTCCCTGTTCTTGTGAATCGTTCTCTAATGCTCCCTCTGAAATTCGACGACCTCTGATTCTTTCAGATTATCCAGGTACGGCCTCCTTAAATTACTACCTTTTGCAGTTTCTTCAGTTTCAATGTACAGTTCATAATCAATAACTTGTGGTCAGAGTCCACATTTGTCCCTAGTTCCTAAATATCTGTCTTACCATTGTGTAATCAATCTGGAACATTTCGGTGTCTCCAGGTCTCTTTCACGTATACAACCTTCTTTCATGATTCTTAAGCCAAGTGTTAGCGATGATTAAATTACACTCTGTGCAAAATTCTATCGGTCGGCTTCCTCTTTCATTCCTTACCCCCAGTCCATATGCGCCTACTACTTTTCCTTCTCTTCCTTTTCCAACTACTGAATTCCAGTCCCCCATGACTATTAAATTTTCGTCTCCCTTAACTATTTGAATTATTTCTTTTATCTCATCGCACATTTCTTCAACGTCTTCATCATTCGCGGAGACTTTTCCCATACATCTAGTTTTTACGTTTGGAATTGGGGTCTCAGTAGCAGGCCCGCACTTTCTGAATGATTGCAATAAACCAAACATATATTCCGTCTATATCATCGTTCATCTCATTTCCAGTCGATGCGGCTTATATAGTCTCTAACAACAGTGAAGATGTTGTGCATACTTCCATCGCTGCTTCTTAGAACACTATTGTAGAGCATCCACAGTGCAAATATTCGCTGATCAATACATCACTGTCCAAAAAATTCCGAGATTGATCTTATTCCTGGCGTGTAAGTGGCATTAGTGCAGTGACTGCGGTGGCAGCTTGAATCAACAACTGTAAACAACAGATGTGGATACGACACGACAGTTGTGAGTGATAAGTAGTTTACGTGGGACTGTGGCTTGTCAACGTTGTTGTGTCACAAATCTCAATGGATCAACATCTCAAAGTCAAGTGTTAAAGAAAATCTCCAGAATGTTTTGAAGAAGAGAGAAGTGTGTGCATAGTTTATACTATACACGTTGACTGACTAACAAGAACAACGACTCGTGGACGCCTACCGCGACTTGATCGAAATACGAATTGAGGAAAATTATTATCCGGAAAGAAAAAAACCATCACAGTTGATGCGATATCAATACAAACATACCATACAATGACGAAGTGCAGGTATTTACACGAAGGGTCAATGCTTTGACGACATATCCGTCACTGAAGCCAGTGTGACGTGCGAGATGAACAACATCCCAATAAAGGACTTCTCTGCAACTTCACGTGATTGTATGAAAGTCCTGTGGATTGTACTCAATTGGAGGAGAGGGTGTAGAGTATGTATAACACCTGAATTGTTAAAACCACCGTCATAGCTTTTCTGTACTTTTTATTTATCCTGTCTCTTAACTTTTTGGACTGAAGGGGTAGTGAAGATGATATCTATTAAAGATTGTTATAAATAAGGTGTTACCGCTCATACGTATGCTAGTGATTACGTAGAATCTTACTAAAATGGGTGGGCGTCTCTTTTAGTCTGTTTGTATTTCTTTCGACCCAATGTAGCATTAGTTTTGTTTTGATCTTCATAACTTATCTTTTCTGGATAAGTCCAGTTTTCCTTCATAGCCTATAGATTTACTGTTTACTAGATGATGATAAGTGCACTGAATTTCTTTCAGGTTTTTCTGAATGTTGTTATTGCATTTGTTCAGTAGTCGATTGTTGCTGAATTTTTGTAGGAAACTATATGTGTCTGTAATACGTGGTAATAGCAGAAACGATTAGTTTTAAGAAGGTGTATCTACTTACATGTATCTTGGTTTAAAATCAGTTGTCGTAATGCACATCCACTTACGTTTTCGGTAAAACGATGCGTCCTCGACAGCGTTTTCTTCTCTTTGTTTCTGTGATGTTCTATCTGGTTTGCTTGCAGATGGAGATTACACAGGTTAATGAGTTCTGTCACAGACGATAAGAAATGTGACAGCGTTCACCCAGTGTGATTTAGTGTTGTGAAGGAAATCTACACTTTGCAAACGGAGATGCGTTTGAAATACATTCCGCGTGCATCTTTTACACGTATATCTATGGTTGTAGCAAAATACTTGTGGGTGATTTCGTGCGTTAATAAGCAAGTTACAAAAATAGTGCTTAGAAAATTTATCGTGAAACAGCAATTGAACTACCATGGTTTACCATTTCCATTATGATAGTTTTTGACAGTGCGTGAAGAATATTTGTTAAAAGATGACAAATGATTCAAATGGCTCGAAGCACTATGGGACTGAGGTCATCAGTCCCCTAGACTTAGAACTAATTAAACCTAACTTACCTAAGGACATCACACACATCCATGCCCGAGGCAGTATTCGAACCTGCGACCGTAGGAGCAGCGCTATTCCGGACTGAAGCGCCTAGAACCGCTCGGCCACAGCGGCCGGATAAGAAAGATAAGTTATTAAAGGACTAATGCTATGCAATACTCAGTAAAAGAAGATATCCCTGTTACACTTACAGCCACAGACCTTATCACTAACAACTCATTATCTCAGCAATGCGAAACAAAAATTGTAGACCTAAGATGCAGCTAGTATACAAAATAAAAAAACTACGATTACTGAGAATGTGATCTTATACTGACATCACCTGTCATAAATGCAAAGTGTCCGATACACTAAAAGACAACGTCTGACTTATTTGGACCTTAACAACTCCAAGAAGCAATTTTCCACAATGTACATCAGGTAAATAAGTACGGAATACACGCACTAAAATGTCCACCTCCGCAGCTCAGTGCCGAGCGCGTCTGACTGCTGTGCAGAGGACCTGTGTTCGGGTACCGATACTGCCAGTAGTTTTTCTATGGTTGGTTGGCTGGTTTTGGGGAGGGGACAAAACAGCGAGGAAATCGATCCCATCTGATTATGCAAGATTGGGGAAGGAAGTCGGCCGTGTGCCTTCGAAGGAATCATCCCGGAATTTGCCTGAAGCGATTTAGGGAAATCGCGGAAAACCTAAATGTGGATGGCCGGATGCGGGTTTGAACCGTCGTCCTCCCGAATGCGAGTCCAGTGTGCTAACCACTGCGCCACGTCGCTCGGTTTTCTCTATGGGGGATGGACTCAGATGGGGTGCACTCAGCCGCGTGACGCCAACTGAGAGGCTCCTTGTCCGATCAGTAGCGGCTAGATGTGCGAGTACTGAGAACACCGGTGTGTTGATCCCACGCTCCGCCATACTGCATACAGTGACGTCATTAGCGGAGGATGACACGGCGGTCGGTCGCTGCCGATGGGCCCGGCAAGGCCTGTGGACTGAGTTTACTCTACTAACCAACACGTAAACTATGGATTGAAAGAAAGTCCGACAGCATTCGCTCGAAGTAAACTAGTTTTCCGGCAGTACAGACTTTTAAAAATTTTAAATCAAGAATCACGGAACATCCTGGTCCATTGTCACCGCATTAGACTTCCGTTCATGAAGAACATGATTAGTCTTTCCGTCTGTTCATCTTGACAGGTTTTTGTGAATTACCTAATTCCATTAAGACGAATATCCTTGGCTTATGCGAGTTTCCGCTCTGCCTTTACTGCCCTCTTCATCGTTGTGACGTTAAATCTTGACGTGTCTTCTCTTTGAAATTTGTGTACCGTTGGTCATTAGTCCTTATTACTATCTGGTATTACTCGAATATTGTTGCTTGTCACATAACCTGAAATGTGCTTCATTTATGCCAACGTGACATTTGTTACTTGCTTTTATTATCTGAACTCTGTCACTGTTTATTTCCATAAATCTGTGCATTCGTTTCTTCCACAAATTACTAACCGGACATTAACTACAGTATGAGAAAAAGTTATTAGATAGTTCTCAGATGTCTGCTGTTTAGTATTGTCAGAATGTATCAGCTTTGGCATAAAATATTGGATACGTAATTTATCGGAAACAACTAGTCTTATAAGTAATTTTAAGTTGTAGTATTTCTTCATTCAAAACGAATGTTGACGATGATGCTGAGAGGAGGTTTACGCCGCAAATAATGAAATCAATATGTGTTGATCGTCTCCTCTGTCCAACAACGTTATTAATAAATCAAATAATTCGCAACGTGCCATAGCTTATCTGTACATTAGTTGCTAAAGGTCTCTTTGTCCCCTATGGGATGTGACTACGCTTTCTTAATTTTTACACGTTAATGCGAAAAATAGGTAACGTAATTTGGTTTTCGTGAATCTTGTAGCTTAGACGTCGTAAATAAAACCAAATCGGAAACACAGTAGTTTGCGAATTTAACCGAGTTAAATGAAATTAAGATTAAGACTGTGTCTCGTGTGAGACGCATCAATTTTGTTCCCAGTCTGTACGCGCACCTACCGCAGTCTCCTTTCTTTTATCTTTATCCACCAATCCTCTGGTTCAGTGAGGCCACCACGAAGTTATTTCTCTCCTGTAGCAACCTTTGTTTGTTAGAGTAGAACCTGCACTCTACGTCCTTAGTTATTTGTTGGATGTATTTCAATAACTATCTTCTCCTACCGTTTTTGACCTCTATGGTCTCCTGTAGTAGCATGGAGACTATTCCCTGACGTTTTATCACATATCCTACAGCACATTCATTTATCTTGTCACTGCTTTCCATATGTTTCTTTCTTCGCCGATTCAGCGGAGAACCTCCTCAATCCTTACCAGTCCACCCCTTTTTCATCTTTCTATAGCACCACGTTTCAGACTCTTTGATTCCCTTGTTTCCATGTTTTCCGACTGTGCATAATTCACTTCCATGTAATGTTGTTGTCCAGATGTACATTCAAAAATTTCATCCTCGAAATTATACTAGTAGACATCTTTTGACCAGGAATGTTGTCTTTGCCTGTCGTAATCTACTATTTGTGTTGTCCCTGCTTCCTCCGTCAATTACTGCTCTACTTCGAAAGTAGCAAAGTTGTTAGGGAGTAAGGATACGAAAGTGGGTAAAAAACACGAATTTTCACTTGTGAGTATGTTATAGAGAATGATGTATAATACATACATATTTGATCATTTCTGCTGTTTGTGAAGTTGATTGAAATAAGACCTTGCACTGTCTTACGCCGCCCTCAGATATCAATAAAGAGTGAGAAACATGCACTTTTTCGTTTCTCACTTGTCCACTGCTACTAACAGCAGTGCATTGCATTGTGTTGATACGACAGAAAGAAGCTTCAATTGTCTGTTCTCTCACTACATTTGCTCTGTTGCCCTTACTTGTGTATTGGTGTACAGTTGCAGTGTAGCTGTAGTTCGGGAATGGTATATAATATTCTCTGTGTGTCACTTGCTTTTATCACACAGTATGCGTAGGATACACTTATTCAGTCTTAAGAAACGCCATTCTGGCAACACATACACCGCACAACGTTCAACAGTGCCACCAGAACAACAGACTAATCGATCTGAGTTCGCCAACGTCCATCTTTCCTGAGTTCTTCGAAGGGAAAGATTGAACACATGACATCAGTAGTTGTGATAGTGATAATATGTTTTTCTAGATTTCAACATACGGAGTTGTCCCATTATGATTACCGCCAAACGCGAATACTGTGGCAGTACGAACTATGTGGAAGTTAGTGAAGACGGAATTGGAAGAAGAGGTTTTGCAGCTAAGCTGGGTTTCAAGTATAGGTTCTGGAAAGAGAGTAACTTTTGTATGACTTCAAAATTCATTCAGGGTAAGAAGGTTATTGAAGTTAATCCCAGGTTAGCATATACTTTGTGATGCATAAGGAAAGGTCATGGAGGAGCTAGAACATTTACAGCTTCGATGAATTTGCCAGCTTCTCCTGACAAATTCTGTAGGTATAACAGTATAATCCTAGAGGCTCTGAAAGATGATTCTGAAGATTCTGTGATAAAGGCTACAGAGAAATGCATTTGCAATAGTAATGGATGTAAGGAGATTTTTGCTGCTTTTGTTGGAACGTGGCAGAAAAGAGTCCATTCGTCACGGAATTGTGAGGTTTCTGCTATAGTTTTAGTTTAGTTTTAGTTATGTCATGTTCCGTAGATCATTTACCCGATTATTTTATCGATATGATGTGGAACAAGTCAGATTACAAGATATATATACACACATGCATAGAGCTAATGTCAATATTACTGAAATTTTTAGTTCTGCGCATGCAACTACATTTAGAGGTACTATTCTTTTTTCCATTTCTGAAACAGAAACTCGTCCATGGAGAAGAAGGAGTTGTCCAAAAGAAATGATTTTAAGCTAGATTTAAAACGTAATCTGCTACGTGCCAGACACTTTATGTTGTTTGGCAAATGATCAAAGATTTTTGTTGCTGAATAATGCACTCCTTTTTGAGTAACTGACAGCTTCAATAACTGATAGGAAAGGTCATTTTTCCCTCAAGCGTTGTACGTATGAACGCCACAGTTCTTCGCGAATTGAGATGGATTATTTGTAACGAATCTTATTAGCGAGTATATAAACTCTGATGGTGCAGTTAAAATACCTAACTCCTTGAAAAGGTGCCTACATGACGTCCTTGGGTGAACACCATATTATGATCAGGTAAGATGATAGATGTTGACATACTGACAAAATATTGGCATGGTCGTGTGAAATGAAGCGCATCTCAGAAGAGTACTAAAAACTATAATGGAACAAGTGGAGGCATGGAAGTGAGTGGAGTAGTGAACATATTTACGCTGTCAGAAGAGTCACGTGAGCTTCGGTATACAAAAATCAATGAGATGGTGATACAAATGGTTTCCTGAAGGTAAGAGAAATTAGCCCTGTGGAGACAGTGTAAATATTCGAAATCTTGAGTGCGTCGATCATGTGGAATAGAGGCTGCGAACCAGACTGCCAAAACTGCAACAAAAGCTATCAGGGACGAAAAGGTCAGATAGGAAGAACCATTATAGGAAATGGAGGGGTAAAATATGATGAAATAGATAAGATTCAGAAGTATTATGGCATGGCAATGACAACAAGTACTAGAGATCTAGAACAAGTGAAGCAGTTAGTGTGGGCGCCTTCTTTTCGTAAGTTACCTGCGGTGGAGGACCCAGTACGTACAATGTGTCCAAAAGGCTTAAATTCTTGGTTGGGCATCAAAGACAGATTTCTGGAGGAGATATGTATCAACACAGAGAGTCCTTACCAACAGCTGTGTTGGATTTAATGAAACTCATACACAGAGACCTTGCAATTGAAACTTTACTCTCAAAGTGCGTACATGGTTTTACCCATAATCCAAACGAAAGCTTTAACCTGCGCATTTCGGAAAAGTTGACTAAAATAGTATTTGTGGATCGGAAGACGTTAGAAATTGGTGTGCTTGATTCTCTTATTTTCTTTCTTGAGGGAGCACAAACCAAGAAATATTTCAGCATAGAATGGGGATAAAATCTTCAATTTTGCTACTCTTCGACCGTGAACGTGTCATGAAATCTGTACGGGATCTTCTGCTAGTAACTAAAGTAGCAAAAATGTCAAAAAGAGTAAAGAAGAGGGGGAAGGAGGACGGGGAATCAGAGGAGGCAAAGAATTATGACCCTAGAACGCACTAGCTATATGTGAACACTGCATTTAACTTTAAAGTGATCTTTCCGAAAAATAATTTTTATAACTTTAGATACAGATAGAAACTGAAAGCATACAACTTTGAGACTGAAAGTTTCAGTAGTTGTTATATGTGGGAAGGTGAACCCATAACTCTAGCATCACTTGTTTTGATGAAGTGTTTTGAGAAATAGACACGGTTATAGAAGAAAAAACTAATATTTTCAGAGTACAGTAACTTCAAAATGCTGCTATAGACTCATTTTTATTTCAATCGAAAAACTAGTGTTTCAGTTAGATATGTATGTTATAAATGTTCTCAGCAAATTACATTGAAATCAGATGAATAGTATTAAAGAAACGAGAGCCGAGGCACGGAGCCAATTTTTTTACAAACAAGTTAAAAGTTTAATGAATAAACAGTTTTAACTGTTGTTAGCTACTGTTAGATTTTCCTTGTGGTAAATACATGAGCTCTAATCTCTAAGTGTTCTAGTTTTAACAGCTCTGGCTTCAATTTTCAAAAAATTATTATACAAGATGTAAGATGAAATTTCCATCTGCATACTCGCAGCGTTTGACGTCCTTACACACACTTCGTGTTCTTCGTAGTCCCCAATTTCGATGTAAGTTTCTCGCTCATTATTTGCGACTGTCTTCGATTTACTGTCTTGCCATATTATGTACACATTAGTCCGTTCATACTATTCGACGCGTCCTGTAACAGTTCTCCACTTTCACTGAGGGCAGCACATACTGAGTTTTATTTCCACTCTAGAACTTTATTTTTTCATTTTCGGCATTGCTTCTTCAATGAACAGAATGAACAGAAGAGGTGAAAGACTACATCCGCATCTCAGGCCCTTTTTGACTGGAGCACTTCTTTCTTGACCTTCCATTCCTAATATTCCTTTGTTGGTTCCTGCACATATTATGTTAGGCTGCTGCGTACGTTCGTAGTGTTTTTGTTTTGCATGTTGGTATTCTGGTTTTTGTGGGTTTATTTATCGATTGTCATTTTTTACTTGTAGTTCACTGTTGTTGCTAACGGCCGTACTGCAGTGGTAAAACTGGTCCCCGCGAGATCACAGAAATTAACGCGCTGTCGGATTTGACCAGCACTAGGATGGGTGACGGTCCGGTCTGCTGAGCGTTGTTGGCAAGCAGTGTGCACTCAGCCCTTGTGAGACAAATTGAGGAGCCACTTAACTAGGAAGTAGTAGCTCCGGTCACGAAAACTGACGACGGCAGGGAGGGCGGCGAGTAGACCACAAGCCCCTCGAGATCCGCATCGATTGCCGCCTTATAGGATCAGAAGCAAGGCTAAAGTAAAATCAAGACACTTTCATAGGATTTGTCGACCTGGAAAAAGCGTTCGACAACATAAAATGGTGCAAGCTGTTCGAGATTCTGAAAAAAGTAGGGGTAAGCTATAGCGAGAGACGGGTCATATACAATATGTACAACAACCAAGAGGGAATAATAAGAGTGGACGATCAAGAACGAAGTGCTCGTATTAAGATGGATGTAAGACAAGGCTGTAGCCTTTCGCCCCTACTCTTCAATCTGTACACCGAGGAAGCAATGATGGAAATAAAAGAAAGGTTCAGGATTGGAATTAAAATACAAGGTGAAAGGATATCAATGATACGATTCGCTGATGACATTGCTATCCTGAATGAAAGTGATGAAGAATTAAATGATCGGCTGAACGGAATGAACAGTCTAATGAGTACACAGTATGGTTTGAGAGTAAATCGGAGAAAGACGAAGGTAATGAGAAGTAGTAGAAATGAGAACAGCGAGAAACTTAACATCAGGATTGATGGTCACGAAGTCAATGAAGTTAAGGAATTCTGCTACCTAGGCAGTAAAATAACCAATGACGGACGGAGCAAGGAGGACATCAAAAGCAGACTCGCTATGGCAAAAAAGGGATTTCTGGCCAAGAGAAGTCTACTAATATCAAATACCGGCCTTAATTTGAGGAAGAAATTTCTGAGGATGTACGTCTTTAGTACAACATTGTTTGGTAGTGAAACATGGATTGGGGGAAAACCAGAACAGAAGAGAATCGAAGCATTTGAGATATGGTGCTATGGACGAATGTTGAAAATTAGGTGGACTGATAAGGTAAGGAATGAGGAGGTTCTACGCAGAATCGGAGAGGAAAGGAATATGTGGAAAACACTGATAAGGAGCAGGGACAGGATGATAGGACATCTGCTAAGACATGAGGGAATGACTTCCATGGTACTAGAGGGAGCTGTAGAGGGCAAAAACGGTAGAGGAAGACAGAGATTGGAATACGTCAAGCAAATGAGGACGTAGGTTGCAAGTGCTACTCTGAGATGAAGAGGTTAGCACAGGAAAGGAATTCGTGGCGCGCCGCATCAAACCAGTCAGTAGACTGATGACAAAAAAAAAAAAAAAAAAAAAAGAAAAAAAAAAAAAAAAAAAAAAAGGATCAGAGGGCGGTCGGTCAGTATCGTTGTGTCTTCTGATGCCTGTTCGGACAGAATTCGGAGTTCACCGTTGTTAATGGAATTTACATACTGTCACATTTTGTGATTTGGAGAGAGTGAGTGGATCTGTGGACCCATTGCCGATACATTCTTCTGTTTGACTTCAATAGAGGGGTGACAACAGCAGCTGCAACCAGAAACATTGGCACTGCGTATGGGGATAATGCTATTGGACAGAACACGGCAAGAGAGTTTCAAGGAGGATCGTTTTAACATTCATGACTCTTCACGTTCAGAAAGACTTTCGGGGTTTGATGAAGATCGTTTAAACGCATTATTACACAATAATCCACATCAGTGTACTCGGAAAATGGCAAATGTGCGACATTTGTATGCGATGAGGATGGTTCAAAAATCGGACGTACTGGTACCACCTGCTCTAAGCGAAAATCACAAAAGAGATCAGTAGGTGACCGTACGGGCATCTCTGTTTGCTCGTCATCAATTAGCTCTTGAAAAACACGGACCAATCTTATCCTGTATCTCTACTGGTAACGAGAAATGGTGTCTTTACGCTAACATAAGGAAAAGGAAGAAATGACTGAGGACAAACAAAGTAGCAAGTTATCGTACAAAGACCTGCGCTCATCCACAAAAGTTAATGTTATGCATCTGGTGGAATAGCAACGGTGTAGCGTTCTACGAATTGCTTCCCCGAGGTGTAACCATCACTGCTGACGTATAATGTCAACAACTCAAATGTCTTGCAGACACAATCCAAGAATAACGACCAGAAAGACTGTGTGATGTAATGCTGCTCCAACATAACGCACGCGGGCGTTCTCCTAGAGTGACAAAAAACACTATACACGGTTCTACTGATCTTGGGCTCTCAGAATTTCACATTTTCTTCTCTTTATCGATAAACCTCCAAGGAACTTCATTTTCGGATGAAAATGTGCTCCGAACATGGCCCGACGAGTTCATAGCCTCAAAACCACTTAATTCCTACAGCGTTGACAGTATGTTGTATATAGTGAAGAAGAGCATACACTACTAAATTTGCTACACCACGAAGATGACGTTCCACAGACGCGAAATTTAACCGACAGGAAGAAGATGGTGTGACATGAAAATCACTGCCTTTTCAGAGCAATCACACAAGGTTGGCGCCGGTGGCGACACTTACAACGTGCTGACATGAGGAACGTTTCCAACCGATTTCTCATACACAAACAGCAGTTGACCGGCACTGCCTGGTGAAACGTCGTTGTGATGCCTCGTGTAAGGAGGACAAATGCGTACAATCACGTTTCCGACTTTGATAAAGATCGGATTGTAGCCTATCGCGATTGCGGTTTATCGCATCGCGACATTTCTGCTCGTGTTGGTCGAGATCCAATTACTGTTAGCAGAATATGGAATCGATGGGTTCAGGAGGGTAATATGGAACGCCGTGCTGGATCCCAACGACCTCGTATCACTAGCAGTCGAGATGACAGGCATCTTATCCGCATGGCTGTAACGGATCGTGCAGCCACATCTTGATACCTGAGTCAAAGATGGGGATGTTTGCAAGACAACAACCATCTGCACGAATAGTTCGACGACGTTTGCAGCAGCATGGACTACAGCTCGGAGACCATGGCTGCGGTTACTCTTGACGCTGCATCACGGACAGGAGCACCTGCGATGGTGTACTCAACGACGAACCTGGGTGCACGAATGGCAAGACGACATTATTTCGGATGAATCCAGGTTCTGTTTACAGCATCATGATGGTCGCATCCGTATTTGGTTACATCGCGGTGAACTCACATTGGAAGCGTGCATTCGTTATCGCTATACTGGCGTGTCACCCGGCGTGACGGTATTGGGTGCCATTGGTTACACGTCTCGGTGACCTCTTGTTCGCACTGACGGCACTTTGAACAGTGGACGTTACATTTCAGATGTGTTCGATCCGTGGCTCTAGCCTTCATTCGATCCCTGCGAAACCCTACATTTCAGCAGGATAATGCACGACCGCATGTTGCAGTTCCTGTACGGGCCTTTATGGGTACAGAAAATGTTCGACTGCTGCCCTGGCCATCACATTCACCAGATCTCTCACCAATTGAAAACGTCTGGTCAATCGTGGCTGAGCAACTGGCTCGTCACAATACGCCAGTCACTACTCTTGATGTACTGTGAAATCGTGTTGAAGCTGCATGGGCAGCTGTACCTGTACACGCCATCCAAGCTCTGTTTGACTGAATGCCCAGGCGTATGAAGGCCGTTATTACGGTCAGAGGTGGTTGATCTGGGTACTGATTTATCAGGATCTATGTACCCAAACTGCGTGAAGATGTAATCACATGTCAGTTCTAGTATAATCTATTTGTCCAATGAATACCCGTTTATCATCTGCATTTCTTCTTGGTGTAGCAATTTTAATGGCCAGTACTGTATTATTAATGACTGAAGTCTCTGTTATTTGTATCTGTGTTAATTAAGCTCATGGATATATGCCAGGAACTTACGCACCAACCTAATACATTATTCGTCTTTTGTGTAGCTTACCCTAATTTCGAAGTCTAATGGAGTATAACTGTCGAAAAATCGTATTAACTTACCTTGTTTATTCTTAAGTCCTGCTTCTATTATGAGTCACAAAGTCTGCTATGGCTTTGTGGTGCCCTTACCTTCCTGAGACAGAGTATATTATTATGACTTAATTGCTGCAGTAATTGTTCAGAAGCAGCCCAACGTTATCCGTATCTGGTCGCCAGCACATCGGTTTCCAAAGATGTAGTGCAAAGACCGATAGCAAGCCCTTGATCAAGCGCTCCTATCACGAGAGAGGCCAGAGAGAGTCGCAAACAAGACGCAGATAACGCCAACTGGACGGCAAGTATTTAAGCCGCCATCGCTGACCGGAGGGCCTCACTGACTCGCCTCGCTATTCCAGTTGGCGTCCGTCAGTTCACATCGTATGTTACGACATTACATAGCGACCAGATTAGAGTAACAGCAAGATACCGATATTGCCTGCAAGAGGACTATTACAGATGAGCTTGTACTACAACACATGGACTATATTCAAGTTATGTATCCAGTACAAGTAAATAAAGAACCATGTTAATCCACGTGTATATCACCATCCGCTTGTCTCTCCCATCCTCTCCCACCCCCGTCCGCTATCGCGCCTGCATTCCCACAGCTCATCTGCTCTCCATCTCTCCACCCTCCTTACCCTCTCCCAAGGTGACTTCCACCAACTCCCCCTCCCTGATGATGCCCTCATCCCCTCCATCCACCCCTTCTACCAACATTGATCATCCCCGTCCACTCCCTGTGTTTTTTCGCAAGGGCACCCTCTCTCCCTTCTCTCCCTTCTCCCTTCCTCCCTCCCTCCTCTACCCCAGGGCTCCCCTATCCCTGCTACCTTCTTTCTTCCCCCTCCCATCTCCTCTGCCACTGGCATCTAAACCCTCCCCTCTCCATCCTCCCCCACCTTTTCCCCTTTTTGGCAGGTCCTCGGACTGGTACACGTGGGTATTAAAATCCATGGAGAAGAAATAAACACTTTGATGTTTGCAGATGACATTGTAATTCTGTCAGAGACAGCAAAGGACTTGGAAGAGCAGTTGAACGGAATGGAGAGTGTCTTGAAAGGAGGGTATAAGACGAACATCAACAAAAGAAAAACGAGGATACTGGAATGTAGTCGAATTAAATCGGGCGATGCTGAGGAAATTAGATTAGGAAATGAGACACTTAAAGTAGTAAATGAGTTTTGCTATTTGGGGAGCAAAATAACTGAAGATGGTCGAAGTAGAGAAGATATAAAATGTAGACTGGCAATGGTAAGGAAAGCGTTTCTGAAGAAGAGAAATTTGTTAACATCGAGTATAGATTGAAGTGTCAGGAAGTCGTTTCTGAAAGTATTTGTATGGAGTGTAGCCATGTTTGGGAGTGAAACGAGGACGATAAATAGTTTAGACAAGAAGAGAATAGAAGCTTTCGAAATGTGGTGCTACAGAAGAATGCTGAAGATTAGGTGGGAAGATCACATAACTAATGAGGAGGTATTGAATAGAATTGGGGATAAGAGGAGCTTGTAGCACAACTTGACTAAAAGAAGGGATCGGTTGATAGGACATGTTCTGAGACATCGAAGGACACCAATTTAGTATTGGAGGGGGGCGTGGAGGGTAAAAATCGTAGAGGGAGACGAAGAGATGAATACACTAAGCAGATTCAGAAGGATGTAGGCTGCAGTAGGTACTGGGAGTTGAAGAAGCTTGCACAGGATAGAGTGGCATGGAGAGCTCCATCACACCAGTCTCAGGACTGAACACCACAACAACAACAACAACGTTCGTATATCCACCATGTCTGTTTTTCGATTGTCTCCTTTTGTGTCATTAGTCATATCTGTGGCCGAAGAGCGGCGTAGTATGCAGCTGCTGGCGTACCTGTATCAGGTGTGAAAATAACAATAAAGAAAAAAAATGCACGTGTGCATTTTTGTTGTACAACGAGGATGACGGCCACCTATAACCACAACCTCTCCCCTGCCTCCCCTACTCTACAGTGGCGAACGAGGATACTAAATCTGGTACGACGAATACTTCTGGGGAACTACCTTCTCGGCTAGAATTTTAGAGAAACTTTCATCATGAGGGCAGTAGTTAGGGCTACACGCGTACGCCTGCAGCGCGGCGGCCCGACACGAGTCGAGCAGCGCCGGAAGTCGGCCTGCTAGGGACAGCCGCTGCCACTGTGCGCCGCGCGCGCCGCCACAAATAACCGGCCGGCCGTGTTTCGCTAATGCAGAGCGGACACCCGCCCAGATAGGCGCCGCCGCGGAGATTAAGCAGAGCCGCGCGCCGCACCGCGGGCCGGCGCTACGCTATTCCGGGAGGCCGCACCGCTAATAATATTGCGATGTGCCGCCGGCCGGCCTTCCCGGAATAACAGCCCTGTTACCGAACAAGCTGGCAAAACGCGCCGGTGTCGCAAGGTGGATGCAGACTGAGCGACCCACAGTCACTGGGAAGGGTTGCCACATCTGAAGATGCGACATGTGTGACGGCTGAAAGTTGCGTCAGGACGCGGCGAACTGCGACAGTGTAGGCACTATATCTGAGCACTCTGTTAAGCTGTCCTCATATGGGACGAGGTAGCTCACATTGGCGTGGGCGCAGACGGGAAATTCAACCTCACGAGACACATGGGACGTGCTAGTTAACGAGATTGGCGACCGTAGAGCTCTCCAGTGTCAGCTGTCGGCTGTATCTGACTCCCAACCCACGCTTACGAAAATGGGCGAGCGTAAAATTTCTACGTTAGGTCTATTAAAACGTTCTTTTTCTACCTTGTCTATATGATACTCACGTTGCTTTGTCTGTAGTGTACATAAATATAAACTTCAATGTCCATGGACGTGTTATAAGACAAAAAGTAAAGTTCCATGTCCAGTCAGTAAGGACAAGAGCTTATAAAATTCACTAAACCGGACAAGCTCTCTCCTGAGAGAGAGCGTATTTATATTTGCACTACCGAACGTACAAATGCTTCGCAGTTGTTAAATATGTATCGCAGCTGGATATACGTCATCTTCTTCTCTGCCATCTGTCTCTTCACATTCTCGTCTCTCCTCTCTTCATTTAATCTCCTGCTAATGCCCCTCATTCTTTACGTTACCTACTCAATCCTTTCCCTCTCTTTATGTCCGTTACCGTAATCTTGTATATTGTTATAGCCACCGAAACCTTGATTGGGAATTGAAGTCGCTTAAAAGTCTGAAGTAAGTTGGTCGAGAGATTTTCAAGAATTTTTCGTTCAGTGTTTCCTCTCAACTCTCTCTCTCTCTCTCTCTCTCTCTCCCTCTCTATCTATGTATATATGCACCAAAGTCTAAGTCAGTCTGAACGTTTATTACGGTACCATTTAAAATTCTGATGTAAATGAGACTTTTGCTAGTAACATCACCGTTTTGTGTAGTATTTATATACATATACACCATATATATCAGAAATATGTAGGCTATATCCTCCCGAACATTTATTAGAGGATCATATAAAAATTTTAAGTAAATTGGTTAAAAACTTTTGCAGATCTTTGGTAACAACCTCAAGTGTCGACTTCTCTTTGCTTAATAGTATAGAGCATAAATATATATTTATATACCACATATATTTAAAATATATGTAGTCCATGTCCGTCTGAAGGTTTATTAGGGTACTGTGCAAAAATCTGAAGTAAATCACTCCAGATTTTTTCAAGATTTTTGCTAATAACATTGCCCTTTGTGTAGTATATATATACTTACGTATACCCTATATCATATACTCATATATCAAATACATTAAATATATCTAGCCTATACCCGTTCGAACGTTTATTAGAGTATCGTGTGAAAATTTGATTTGAGTCGGTTAAGTACTTCTCGTGATATTTGGTAACAACCCTAAACAACAACTTGTTTTTATACCTTAGTATATATAACCTCGGATATTGCAGAAAATATTCTACTAATTTGATGAGGATGTCCCACAAGCTTATAGAAAGCGTGGAGGTGGAAAAAAGAAATGTGAATACAACGAAATGTCACTTCGCTGCGCACTGTTTCGTTAGCTCAGTGTCTCTACCAACTACACTACACTAACCCTCTACGATAGGGAAGTATAGACCGTCTCACACCAGACGAGTGTAACCCCTGTGTTTCCGAGGTAGAGTAATGGTAGTATACGCGTACGTGGAGAACTTGTTTGCGCAGCAATCGCCGACATAGTGTAACTGAGGCGGAATAAGGGGAACCAGCCCGCATTCGCCGGGGCAGATGGAAAACCGCCTGAAAACCATCCGCAGACTGGCCGGCTCACCGGACCTCGACACAAATCCGCCGCGGGGATTCGTGCCGGGGACCAGGCGCTCCTTCGCGCCCGGAAAGCCGTGCGTTAGACCGCACGGCCAACCAGGCGGGCTTCGTTGTCCTTATGCGCAATGTATGTTGGAGGCCGTAGAATCTTACTGCACTCAGTTTCAAATGCCGGTTCTCTAAATTTTCTCACTAGTGTTCCTCGAAAAATAAACGTCACTTTCCCACCAGCGATTCCCATTTCAGTTCCCGAAGCATCTACGTAACACTTACGTGTTGTTCGAACCAACCGGTAACAAACCTAGCAGCCGGCCTCTGAACTGCTCCGATGTCTTTCTTCAATCCGGCCTCGTATGAATTCCAAACACTCTGGCAGTACGCAAGTGTATATGGTACCATCGTCCTCTATGCTGACTCCTTTACAGGTGAACCACTCTATCGTAAAATTCCCGCTATAAACCGAAGTCCACCATTCTCCTTCCCTATCACAGATCTCGTGTGCTCGTTCCACCTCAATTCGCTTTGCAACGGTATGCCCAGATATTTAGACGACTTGACTGCGTTCAAATGGCTCTGAGCACTATGGGACTTAACTTCTGAGGTGATCAGTCCTCTAGAACTTAGAACTACTTAAACCTAACTAATCTACGGACATCACACACATCCATGCCCAAGGCAGGATTCGAACCTGCGACCGTAGCTGTCACGCGGTTCCAGACTGTAGCGCCTAGAACCGCTCGGCCACCCCGGCCGGCCAACTTGACTACAACTGTAACCGGACATTACAGATTTGTTTTTCCTACTCATCCACAGTAACTTACACATTTCTACTTTTAGAGCTAGTTGCCATTAATCACTGGAGGTTTTATCTGTGTTGTATCTTCCTACAACCACTCAACTATGACACCTTACCGTACACTGCGGGATCATCAGCAAACAACCGCACGTTGCTGCCCACCCTATCCGCCAAATCATTTATGCATATAGAGGACAACAGCGGTCCTATCAGACATCCCGTGGCTTTCCGGACGAAAACCTTGTCTCTGATGAACACTCGCCGTCGACGGCAACATACTGGATCGTGTTAATTAAGGTCCGCCCCTGGTAGCTGAGTGGTCAGCGCGGCGGAATGTCATACCTAACGGCCGAGTTCGATTCCCGGCTGGGTCGGAGATTTTCTCAGTTCAGGGACTGGGTGTTGTGTTGTCCTTATCATCATCATTTCATTCCCACCGACACGTAAGTCACCGAAATGGTGTCAACTCGAAAGACTTGCACCAGACGACCGGCTTACCCGACGGGAGGCCCTAGCCACATGGCATTTCCGCTTTATTATTTAAGAATTCTTCAAGCCACTAACATATGTGTGAACGTATGCCATATGCTCGTATCTTTATTAACAGCCTGCAAGCGCACGGCGTCAAATGATTTCCGGAAATATAGAAATATGGATTCCTTTTGTTGCCCTCCAGCTATAGTTCCAGTACATCATGTGAGAAAAGACATATGTGTGAACTTATGCCATATGCTCGTATCTTTATTAACAGCCTGCAAGTGCACAGTGTCAAATGCTTTCCGGAAATATAGAAATATGGATTCCTCTTGTTGCCCTCCAGCTATAGTTCTCAGTATATCATGTGAGAAAAGAGCAAGCTACATTTCGCACAAGCGATGCTTTCTAAAACCATGATGATTCGTGGACGTAAGCTTCTCAGTCTCAAGAAAGTGTATTATATTCGAACGGAGAATATGTTCAAGGATTCAGCAGCGAACAGAAGTTAGGGATGTTGGTCCATAATTTTGCGTTTCTTTTTTTACCTTTCTTATAAACTAGAGTCACCCATGCCTTTTACCAGTCGCTGGGTGAGAGAGCCTCGATAAATGCTAGCTAGGTAAGGGGCCAGTGCCATAGAGTACTCTTTGTAAAATCGAACTGTGTTCCACTCGGACCTGGTGATTTATTTGTTTTCAAATCTTTCAATTGTATTTCTTCGGAAGGTATAACAGATCCTACTAAGAACGATGCGCTTTTGATGAATCTTCAATGTGCCGATAACTACCTGTATGATACTTTCTGTCTTTTTGTTACAACAAACAGTACAAATAACGACACACATTCGAAAGATCCTCATTTTTCTGATGCTTAGAAAAATCAAATATCCACAGTGTGTGAGGTATAGTTTAAAACTCACCAAATATTTACCTAACTGAAAGGGACAAATACAGTATGACTTTTTACAAGTTCTGCTTGTCACGTAGACACCTTTCTTGCTTCATACTGGTTTAACCTTTCGTTGCACGTTGCCTAAATATCGCGGACCTTATTTTGTGTTTCACGAGATGCAGCTTTCCTCAACATGAATTGACAGGAAGTGACGTGACAAAACTCGTACCGAGGCTCACGAGAAAGATACGTCGTGACACATACTCACGTGTCACTGCAGGTCTTACGCGTGCCGGCAGCCGACTTGGCGGCGAGCGAGTAACTACGGTAATTCAGACGAGTTAAATAATTCTTGACTCCGTGTTTAAGTGCATACAATCTCTGGATAGCACACGACAAAGTTAAGACCTGTGGTCGATAAATTTACCTTTTACCTGGAGCCGAGCGTTCGTGAAGTATGAAGGACAAGACGTCAAGTGTGACGTCATAAGTTCGTTGCGGGGCCTGTATTTCTCGTGGGCCCGACTCGTACAGCTAGACATCAACGTTAACATTCTCATTTCGGGTGAAGAGGGCTTTATAGAGTATGTATCGAGTGAGGTAGCGTAGTCGTTGGCACGTTGGACTTGTATTCAGGAGGACGACGGTTCAAATCCGCGACCGGACATCCAGATTTACGTTTCCCGTGATTTCCCTAAATTACTTAAGGCAAATGTGGGGATAATTCCTTTAAAAGATAACAGCCGATTTGGTTCGCTATCCTTCCCTAATGAGAGCTAGTGCTCCGTCTCTAATGACCTCGTTCTCAACGGGACGTTAAGCTCTAATCTTCTTTCCTTTCTTCCTTCAGAGTGTGTACTGTATATGGCGGTAGGTCACGAGTTAACTGATTTTCAGCTGGGGATGATGCATGAATCATAGATACCAAAAATTAATATTGAAGATTACTGAGCAATCCTATTTTCCGAGACCAGCAATGTCAAGATGAGATCCTTCAGCTTCTACTGGTGCACTGAATATTCAAATAACTTACGGGGATGCAGTCGGGTTACGTCCTCAAGAATCAGCTATATTTCGACGCCGTCATTTCGGCCCATAGTAGACTTAGCGTCGTCCACCGAGAGTACTTTTATGCACAGCAATCTGTTGTCACTTGTGGCTTGACAGTGACGTGGTGTTGTGCTGTCGAAATACCGGTGGTTGACTAGGACAATATTTGTAGAGTGTCAAGGTGCACCTTGTTCTTCCATCACTCACTGTAGATTTGTGCCCATAGTGAGTGAAGGGAATTTGTGTAAGGTAAAGGTTGCATGTACGACTACACTATCTGGCCCAAAGTATGCACACACCACTACGTAATGCGAAATTCACGACCAGTTGTCACGAGAGGCCGACCTGCCAGTGTAAATGGAGGCAGGGTGCATTATATTGTTGGTCGAGAAGCAGTAATAACAGAATGGGTTGGTCTGAGGAACTCAGTGACTCCCCAATGGACTAATCACTGGATGTAACACATATATTAGGAACGTATATTAGGTACATATATTGGTTACATTTCCGACCTTCTAAAGCTTTTCAGGTTGATTGTTGGTGACGCGCTTGTGAAGTGGAAACGCGAAGGAACAACCGCAGATAAACCAAGGTCATGCGGACATCATGTACTGACGCCAGCGATAATCGAATATTGCGGAGAACGGTGTAGAAAATCGCATCAGATTAGCGGAAGGAATTACTCTAGAGCCCTCAAAGTGGTACCAACAGTGAGTGAGCGAAGAGAGTTAAAAGGTATAGAATACAACGGCCGAGCTGCTCCTCATAAGTTATACATTTCTGTACTGCTACGCAACGTTTGAGGTGCTGTAATCAACAATACCACTGGTCTGTGGATAATTAGAAACGAATAATCTGGAGTGAGAGCTCACGCTTTACTTGTGGCAGTTAGACGGTAGGATTGGGATTTGGCCAATGTTTGAAAAACGGTACCTGCCATCATGTACAGTGCCAGCAATGAAGTGTGGGTAAAGTGGTCTACGGTATGGTGGTGCTTTTCGTGGTTAAGGCGTCGTCTCTTTATTGAGCTTAAGAGAACGCAAAACGTGGAAGGATATGAACACATTTTATAGCAGTGTGTACTGAGTACAATCGAGGGACAGCTCGGGGACTATGACTGTTTATATCAACATCCTGTTTTAAAGCGGCATCTGTGAGGCGGTGGATTGTAGTCAAAAACATTCTTTAAATGCAGTGGTCTGCATAGACCCGATCGGAATCTAATGCAACACCTCTGGGATAAGTTAGATAGTGAACTTCACTCCAAACCATAACGTCCAACACCACTGCCTCCTTTCGTTTCCGTTCTTGAAGACTAACTGGCTGCCACTTATAAACAGGCACTGAAACGGCTCATTGGAAGTGTCCCCAGCAGAGCGCAAGTCGCAATAAAGGCAAAGGGTGGACTCACTCCATATTAATGTCCACAAATTGGTGTCCTGATGCTATTATTCAGATAATTTATAAGTAACAGATGGCGCTTAACTGGAACATAGTCGTTTCACTGGAACTGGCTGTTCATGAGAAAATACAGCAACTCTTGGTGGTTCTGTGACGTCGTTTCTTGAATTAACTTAATAAAACACGGTCTGCACATTAACGTTACTGGAGGATTGCTCGGAGAAGCCAAGCGCTAACATAAATCGAAATAGTTTTACTAGAGATTCACTGGATGCAGGCCATCACATCGATCACACCTACAGAGTCGAGTATCAGTACTTTGGCCGCGTATCGATTCCAGCGCTTCAATACGGGTAAGGATAGCAACATACAATCTATTTTTAAACGGAAACATGGTCCGTAGTAGGCTGTAACGTGATTTTTATTTAGTCGTGAGATTAACTAATTTCGACTGCTTTTCTTTGCCAAGCACATGTGAAACCAACATGGAAAAGCACACTACATTTTCTTCATACATCGTCGTGTATAAATAAACTTTACAAATCTCACATTAAAATAAAACATCTGTAATGTGAGCTCAAAATGCAGATAAGGGTGTAGTTTCACGCACCACTTGACAATGTCTTTCTGAAAGTCGGTAGAGCACTTGCCCGCGAAAGGCAAAGGTCCCGAGTTTGAGACTCGGTCCGGCACACAGTTTTAATCTGCCAAGAAGTTTCATATCAGCGCACATTCCGCTGCAGAGTGAAAATCTCATTCTGGTAATCCTAGGATCTTGCTGTACCCCTCGATGAGACGCCACTTTCACGCACTACCTAAACTTGGTCGTCCCAATGCAGGAGGATCTGCAACGAATTGACGCATGGTGCAGGGAATGGCAATTGAATCTCAATGTAGACAAGTGTAATGTGCTGCGAATACATAGAAAGATAGATCCTTTATGATTTAGCTACAATACAGCAGGTCAGCAACTGGAAGCAGTTAATTCCATAAATTATTTGGGAGTAGGCATTAATAGTGATTTAAAATGGAATGATCATATAAAGTTGATTGTCGGTAAAGCAGATGCCAGACTGAGATTCATTGGAAGAATCCTAAGGAAATACAATGCGAAAACAAAGGAAGTAGGTTACAGTACACTTGTTCGCCCACTGCTTGAATATTGCTCACCAGTGTGGGATCCGTACCAGACGGGGTTGATAGAAGAGATAGAGAAGCTCCAACGGAGAGCAGCGCGCTTCGTTACAGGATCATTTAGTAATCGCGAAAGCGTTTCGGAGATGATAGATAAATTCCAGTGGAAGACTCTGCAGGAGAGACGCTAAGTAGCTCGGTACTGGCTTTTGTTGAAGATTCGAGAACATACCTTCACTAAGGAGTCGAGATGATAGATAAATTCCAGTGGAAGACTCTGCAGGAGAGACGCTAAGTAGCTCGGTACTGGCTTTTGTTGAAGATTCGAGAACATACCTTCACTAAGGAGTCAAGCAATATATTGCTCCCTCCTACTTATATCTCGCGAAGAGACCATAAGGTTAAATCAGAGAGATTATAGCCCACACAGAGGCATACCGACAATCCTTCTTACCACGAACAATACGAGACTGGAATAGAAGGGAGAACCGATAGAGTTACTCAAAGTACCCTCCGCCACAAGCCGTCGGATGGCTTGCGGAGTATGGATGCAGATGTAGATGTAGATAGTGCACGGTTTTCTCACGATAAATTAGGGATCCTATCCTGGAGATATAATGAGAAAGCAGAAGATTTAGCTGATAGAATTAGGAAAATGAACGTTAACACGTATGAGCTCTCATTAAACGAGAAGGAAGCTGAGGTAGTGCTGCAAAAGGCCAAGCAACAAGCGCTCGATGCTTTCTTAAGGGGTCTAGTAAAGTGCGCGAAGAGGTGCCTAAAGATCTTCATGAAGGGCTTACGTTTGCTTTGGAATACGAAGAAATCGATAGGTCGACAGGTGAAAGAGAACAGAAGTGTTTTAATTGCGGTCTAATGGGGATGTGTAAAGACAATCTTCCCAATACGGATACCACAGAAAATCTGGAGCAACAGGGGTCGCCAAAAATTTCGTGAAAATGGGAGTAAAGGAGGTTTTAGTCAACGGCATGGTAATTGGGATAATTGTGGAGGAAGTATAGGGTATAGGAAGGGTCCGTTAAACCTATAAGGAGCGGCAGGGCCACCGACTTCAGTTCCCGGTAGGAATAAGTTCAGCCGGAACGAATGCAGAGAGGCAATGTGCCATAATAGGTGTTGTGGATGGAAGGGAGTATAAAATATTGTTAGACAGAGGAGCATATGTATCAGTAGCCTCAAGATAATTAGTGGGTAGGCGGCAGTGCAGCCCACCACTATATGATTTACGCGTCCTGTGGGATAATTATGTACGGCCATTGGCGTCAGTAGTGGTGAGCCTAGAACCGCTCGGCCACCCCGACCGGCACTAAAGATTACTTTTACCTAACATACTGGGTAGTGTCACTACACCGGATTTCCCGCTTTTCACGAGTGGTCGCCTTACTATTAATCTATCAAACCACAACTCACAGCCAGACTCAAACTTCCATGTGCATACATGTCCGAGAGCACTTTGCAACGTACTTCGGAATAACACAGGCACTGCAACGTTCTAGCGGGTATTTCCCGTTTTCAGTCAACTTTCTCGGCACGTACTTCTGCATACTGTGATTTAAACAAGTTTAAACTTTATCCATCGTCCTCTACTTTCGTCATACTGGAACTAAATAACGTCTATTTATTGGTAAGAGGTATGCTAACCACTGCTTATCTGTTCTTTTCCTTGAAAGCCTACAGCCGACTTTCTTCCTTTCCCTTGTCCAATCTGAGCTTGTGTTCTATCTCTAATGATCTCGTCATCGACGGGATGCTAAACGCTAAACATCACTTCTCCCTTAGGCCCCAGGCGTCCATTATTAGTGATCCTGCAGCTACGCTAACCTCTCTATGTAGTGATGTCTAGTGAGCAGAAGTACACGTTTAAGGCGGAGGCAGCTGTTACCCATAGTGAGGACATGGTTCCGGCTGGTATGACTGGTCAACGGATTTGGTTACCAGCACGAACTGGTGAGTGATTTGCTGCGTTGTGTCCCATGTGCCCATTCTAGCAGTACACGATAATCGACAGTCACATTTGTCGTCAATACGCTGTCGATCACGGTGTTTGTTTTTAGTAACGGCTGTTTCCCCGGATCGAGGTGATCACGGCTTGTTTGACGTGGTGCTGTCTGTAAAGCCAGTATCTTCACGACCTCTGTCTTAGAGTTTTTTTGACAGTTAGCCACCCTCCATCTGGTGGTCATAATGTAAGTTGATACTACGCACCTCGCTCTACCAGTCCTCAACTTGTCACCAATGGCCACGACGAAGTAGGAGGATACTCTAGTCATGTGAAACTTCGAAATCTTCCTTATGCCATGACAATTGATATAATCTACATCGTATTTAAGCTAACCACCTTTAGACCCAAGTCCGTTTTGTAGATGATTATACCACTACCAAACAGAGCAATATGAAAGCGAATTAATATTGAACTATGTTTACAATTTGAAATCTCTTGTTCCTCGGGAGTCTGGTTTAAAAAAAAGATCAAAATTTGAATAGACAGGGAAAACAAATAAAAACTTCTTAATATATAAGGTGTTTCCCTACGAGCACGCTAAAATGTAACAGGACATTGAGAATGCTCCACTGAACAATTTGAGGTAGGGTACCTGGGGTCGGAGACGCCAGCTTAAGGAGATATGGAAGTACACTTCTCTACCGCTTTGTCTAGCATTACTGTTTTCCAGCTTATTCACAACTAACATGCCTACAAGTTTACAAGTACTGTACTGTTTACTGACATGTGTATTCTTTATTTCCTGCAAGGAAACAAGGAGGAAGAGCCTGATCACTAGGAGGTCATGATGCAGGTTTTGTTTACTTTACTGGTCCATAAGGTAGCTCTGTTGTATCGTATTTACATTGTCCCATGACAGAACGTGCTATGAGTCAACGACAGATTCATTCATTAATCAGTGCTATCCAGCGACGCACAGTACAACAACATGGAGCTGCACCGGTACAGTTTCGCAGGATTCACTGACATGCACGTCGTGAATAGGGAAGTACGATGCAATCGTCTCTCTGTTGAAAGTCTGTACAGGGACGATTTCCTAAGAGCACCATCCGTCAAGACGGGTGTTTACTTCTCCCGATCGACGATTTCGGGAGGCTGGTTCATCGGAAAGAAGAAACAAGGAACCTGGCAACATGAGGACCACTCGTACACCAGATTTGGAAGACGAGATACTGGAACGTGTTGTAGAGGATCCCTCTACAACTACTCTTTGTATTCCACGTGAAATGGGTGCTGCACATACTAGGGTGTTGCGAGTACTCCACGATCAACCATTACACCATATCACCCAGAACGAGTCCATGGCACGCCTGTGACTGACTTTACACCAACAGTCGCGTTATGTCGGAGGTTGCTGCAGCAATGGATTGATAGACCAGATTTCTTCTAAATCGTGCTGTTTACTGACGAGGCCACATTTGATCGCGAAGGAATTTCGAACAGCGGGAACAGCCATGTGCGGGATGAGGAAAACCCTCACGCTGTAGTAGAGGCATGCCATCAAGTTCGTTTTGCTGTGACTATCTGGGCCGGCATTGTAGGTGACGATCTCATTGGGCCGTGTCTTCTACCTGGTCGACTGAATGATCACCTGTACTTGAGGTTCGTGCAAAGAGTTCTTCATGGGTTGTTGGAGAACATACCCTTGGCTGTTAGTGAGAAGATGCGGATACAACTTGATGGTGCACCGTCTCACTTCAGTATGGTTGTAAACAACCATCTCAATGCTGTATTTCCTGGTCGCTGGATTGGAAGAGGAGGTCCTATTCCATGGCCAGCGCTGTCACCTGACCTGAGTCCTCGTGATTTTTTCCTGTGTGGATTTCTAAAGTCACTTATGTATAACACCCAAGTGGATACGGAGATGGAATTAGTTGCCAGAATTGTAGCTGCCTGTGATGTGATTCGAAACATAATAGGGATATTTGTCACGGTGCGTCAGAATCTTGTTCGCCGATGTCATGCATGCATTGAGGTTGATAGCCATCAGTTTCTGCACATTTTGTAAGACACAGTACAAATGGTACGATCACTGTGTCAGTGACGGTATTTGCAGTTAACTATAACTAATGTAAATGAAGAAGTACACAGTAATGTGATTTTTCGTTCTTATTTTCTCCTTAAGATGGCTTCTCCGACCACAGGTTCCCTATCTCAAATTGTTCACTGGAGCATCCTCTACGTCCTGTTAAATTTCTGCACTCTATTACGGAAAGTTCCTGTATAATAGCTGACACGCCCAATTACCAGCACTACAGGAACAAGTTATCATTATTAACTCTTAATAGTCTAAAGGTTAAGTGCTGTTACAGAACCATCGTCTCTGTACAAATCGACATCCAGCACATGTTTAAAAGAACAACGTTATCTGGCAAAAAGAGCTTATTCTATTAGAAATAGTTTAAGCTTGATTACAGCAGCAACTGTAGGCTCTCAGCCCATCAGTTGGGTCTCGAGCTTTCTACAAAGATTTCTGTTCTTCTTAACTTAGATGATGAGATTTGATTATACTATGGAAACAAACGGAGCATGGAAGCTTCCAGTCAGTTCAAGAGGTGTATGCCGATGCTCCGTTTTACGGGTACAAAATGGTTCACATGGCTCTAAGCACTATGGGACTTAACATCTGAGGTCGTCAGTCCCCTAGGATTAGAACTACTTAAACCTAACTAATCTAAGGACATCACACACATCCATGCACTAGGCAGGATTCGAACCTGTGACAGTAGTCGCAGCGCGGTTCTGGACTGAAGCGCTCAGAACCGTTCGGCCACTTAAGAGTACAGATCGCGAGAATTTTACAGTGAAATTGGTCTCCGAACATACATTTTTAATATGTCAAACGAAAAAAATAATCTCTGTCAGTGAAGAATTATGTTTTACTTTTGTGATTGCATCACATCCACCACAAGGCAGGAATATAAAATTTTCACCCTAAATCTGTTCGCATGTGCACTCTCAACGATACTTTCATGAGACCACTGTTATCTTTATTTGGGTATGTTGAGTGTTTATGATTTTTGTTTTCTATTTTCTTTCAAACAATCTTTCTTTCTGTTCCGTTTACAAATGCCTTACCTCTGCACCGAAAACATTTTCTACCCGCAGATGTTACGCATACACTGTAATCAAATTTCAGCCTCCCATTTTTGAGTAACATCGACTTTTCATTCATGTAATACAGATACTACGGATAACGATGACGCATGGTGTATGAAGATGAACTGTTATTGTTTTTCCTCCCCAGGCCAGACGTTCCCTGGAAGACGGGTGCCAAAATAGCCGCTGGAATGTGGACCGGAAATACCAGACAAATGAAAGAAACCCTTGAGATATCGCATCGTTTCCATGCTTATATCAAGTGATGCAGCCGTAGTTGAAGAAGGAGAGAGTGACTGACTGGTCGTAACAGCTACGTATGGCCCAGTTTGACTTTAACTAATTTTCTAGTTTATTTCTCTTCTTCAGAAAACTCATTTTCGTACTCGATTCTCTTTCTAAGAGAATACTTCGTTGCAGCGTTACGAAGTATTACTGCGAAGCCCATCATCCAGATTCCACTGAGTGGAACACATAAAATGTCAGAAATTAAAGACGTCGTCAATAAATGTTTCCCAGGGCAGGTAACACATCGAGAAACAGAACAGGATATATATGCATGAGAATGGTTTCTTTTGCCGACGATTTCAAATAATTTTGTGAAGCGATATGAAACCCATGGAAAGCGGAAATAAAAAATCGCAACACACTGTTAAAGATACATTGATCATTAAAATATTTCTTTGTTTATCTTCTATTACCAATCTCCACTCATAGGTCATTTCCGGTGGATCATGAGTGGAGGGGGACAGGAAAGGGAAATGACAACTGCGTTTTCAGTGGAAAAACCCCTCAAACTTATTAAGGCGATATAGGGAAATCATGGACAAACTTCATCTGTACGATCTGTCAGGTCTGAAACAACGATCTTCTTGACCACAGGACGGTGTCTTAACTGCTGCGCCTTGAACTTTTTCACATATACTTCTTCACCTACATCTATCTAAATGACTACTGTGCAAATCACACAGTGCCTGGCAGAGGGTTCATCGAACAACCTTCACCAGAAGTCTCTATTATTCCATTCTCGAAAAGCAAGCGGAAGAAACGAACACTAGTATCTTTCGGTACGAGTTCTGATTCCTCTTATTTTATGATGATAATCGGTTCTCTCTGTGTTGGTCGGCATCAACAAATTTTTTCCGCAGTTGGAGGAGAAAGTTGATGGTTAAAATTTCTTGCGAAGATCCCGCAGCAATAAGAAACACCTTTGTTTTAAAGATGTTCACCCCAAATCCTCTATTATGTCAGTGACACTCTCTGCCCTATTTCTCAATGATACAAAACGTTCTGCCTTTCTTTGAACTTTCTCGATGTACTCCGTTAATCCTATTTGGTAAGAATACCACACGGCCGACTGTATTCCATAAGCGGACGGACAAGCGTGGTCCAGGCAGTCTTTTTAGTACACCTGTTGCATCTTGTAAGTGTTCTGCCAAGAGGTTCGCCCTCGCCACAATATTTTCTGTGTGTTATTTCCAATTTAAGTTGTTTGTAACTGTAATTTCTAGGTATTTAGTTGAATTTACAGCCTGTAGATTTGACTTATTACTCATGCAACCAAAGTTTAACGGATTTCTTTTAGCTTTCGGATAGATGACTTCATGCTTTTTCTTATTTGGGGTCATTTTCCAATTTTCGTACCATACAAATATCTTTTCTAAATCGTTTTCCAATTTGTTTTGACTTTCTGATGACTTTACTAGACGATAAACGATAGCTGCTTCTGTAAACGACCTAAGATGGATGCTCGGATTGTCTCCTAAATAGTTTATGTCGCTAAAGAACAGCGGAAGGCCTGTAATACTACCTTGGGGAACGCTAAAAATCGCTTTTGTTTTACCCGATGGGTATCCGTCAGTTACCATGAACTGTGACCTCTCTGACAGTAAATCACGCATCTGTTGGCATAAGTGAGAGGATATTCCATAAGCACGCAATTTGTTTATAGGCCGTTGTGAGGTGCAGTGTCAAAAGCCTTCTGGAAATCTAGAAATACGGAAGACATGAAGTAGAATACAATCGAAAGTAAGATGTTCACTGACTCTTCTAGAAACGTACGGATTCGCCTAGATTATTATGACTGTTGCCAGTGGTTACCGTGAAAAGTGTAACTCTACAGCAAATGTAGATGGGTCATCTTGTCGCTTGACGCGACAGCAGCGCTCCTAGTACATAAAGTAACGTGACGTTAACGTTTATGGACTAACGTAGTGATATTAATGGCGCTCCAATGCAGAGATGCCACACCAACGAATTATACCTCCAAACACGGGTTCTTAAATCATCATCAGATGTTTACATTTATTTACGGGTCGCGATCATTGTTCCCTTACTTAGGATGTTTTCAAAAAGGTGCGTTAAAGATTTCCCTTGCAAAATTCTGCAGTACTGCTACTAAAGACACAACATTCCTTTTAGTAGCTGCAATGGTAACAATTATTCTGTTATGTTGAGCTCCACATGCTAAACCACGAACGAAAATTGCTAATTGAGCAGCGTCTGACAAATCTGAGGCCTCGTCCAAAGCGATCGCAAATGCTTCGAAGATGGCAGCATGATCTCACACACTTTTTTTAAATGTCATCACCCGTCGAACGAATTTGGCGAACAACTCTTCGCATCGATAAATGTATATGTCTGCAGTATATTTTTCATCGGGAGACAGTTCATCGGTTGTGCCCAAGAGGCACGCTTTTACGAATATGCCTTCAGCAAAGGCTTTAACAATTTGGCAGTTATTCTATTCACTATAAAACAGGCTTTAATAGAATTTTCAGACTGTCTTCTGTTTGGCACGCATATTCTGTGGCTTGTCCAAATTGGAAGTTAATATTGTAGTTTTGTCTTTCCGCAAGTTCTCCGTAAGCTGATGTTGAAAAATATGTTTCGTAGAAAGTGCTTTTCATAATATATTCCTTCGTAACAGGTAGTGATCACTATACAACAAGTAAACAGCATTGTCTCTGTACATGGTAAGTAAAGAATCCTCTGAGCGTTTCACCTGGAACGTGATATTCAGCATCCACTTTTCTCTTCTGAGCGACAGAATTTTTGAGATTCGAGACAGTAAAGGCGCACAGAAACACTTGCACAAAATTAGCAAACAACTAGCATAGAACTTTACTCATGAACAGACAACAGATAACTGTTCATGAAGTTATGGCTCCTGCAGCCAGTGTGCAAATCGGTACATTTCACAACTTGTCGGTATTTTCCGGGCCGTTATCGCCTGATATGTATGTGATCTATGAACGTGCAGCACAGACATAGACAGTAAGCAGTAAATAACGTGTGTGTTGTTAGCACTGATCTGGAGACGAAAAACTTCCTACACCTTCAAGGTAGTAAGCCGCTTTCCTCAGTCTCTGCATGCAGGTGACTACACAGTTTATAGCTTCGCTATCAGACGGGAAAAGTGTCTCTCTTTGACGTTAAAATCCAGCGAAGGTAAAATGGAATTACGCACGCGCAGGTTAAGCAAAAATTTCGATGGTCTGCATCATGAGCTGCAAAGACGAGGCGAGTCGAGAATCAGTCGAAGTATCCCATAATACATCCCGGAAGAGTACAATGCGAGTGCATTGCTCTCTCCTACGAATGTCTTCAGCTGGAGGGACGGATTGAAACTAGTCGCAGGCCTGATCCGTCCTGCGGTCCACCAGTTGCCCACCCGTGCTTGACATTCAACTCATATATACACAATAACCCAAAATTTATACTATAATAAAAAAAACTCACCACAAAGGACTTACCCGAACGGGACGAAAATCGCTAGATGTGACGTACATGTACAGGTAAACCATTGATTGCAGTTTCAGAAAAAATGTAGTGACTTATTCAAGAGAAGGAGCTTCACAAATTGAGCACCAATAACAGAGTGATCCACCTCTGGCCCTTATGCAAGCATTTGTCATTAACTGATAGATTTGTCGATGTCCTCCTGAGTGATATCGTGCCCAATTCTGTCCAGTTAGTGTGTTAGGTCGTCAAAATCTCAAAAAGATTGAAAGGACCTGCCTGTAATGCTCCTAGTGATCTCAGTTGGGGAGAGTTTCAGAGACCTCGCTGGCCAAGATAGTGCTTGGCAGGCTTGAAGACTAGCACTAGAAACTCTCGTCTTGTGCAGGGGGGCGTTATCTTGCCGAAATATAAGCCTGGGATGACATGCCATGAAGGGCAACAAAACGGGATAAAAAATATCGTCGACGTACGGCCGTGCTGTAAGGGCAACGATCAAAATGGCCCTAGTGTAAAAAGGAATGGCATCCCACGCCATCACTCCTGTTTATCGGACCATATGGCCGACGAAGCGGAAGTTGGTATTCCACCACTGTCCGAGGCGTCTCCAGACACATCTTAGGTGGTTATTGGGACTCAGTTCGAAGGGGGGCTCATCACAGTTCTACTCCAGTCAGTGAGAGTCCAGGCCAAAACCATGGCTGGAGACGCCCCAGCCAGCAGTTGGATACCGAACTGAATGCCGGCCACCATACGACCCGACAAAGAAGAGTGATGGTCTAGGGTGTTATTTGTTTTCTTAGCAGGACCCCTTTGATTGTCATCAGCCGCACCGTTACAGCACAGCAGTACGTCGACGATATTCTACGTCGGATTTAAGTGCATCTCATGGCAAACCATCCTGGGCTTACATTTGAGCAAGGTAATGCGCGCTCTCACCTGGCGAGAGTTTCTGCTGCTTGTCTTCCTTCTTGCTTAACCTTACATTGCCCAGGATGGTCACCGGATCTCTCCCTAACTGCGAGCGTTTGGAGCGTTATGGGCATGGCACTCAATCCAACTCGGATTTTTGACGATGTAAGGCGCCAATGGAACAGAATTTGGCATTGTATTCCTTAGGAGAACGTCCAACAACTCTGTGAATCAATACTAAGCCCAAGTAATGCTGGCATAAGGGCTGGAGGTGGACCAACGCGTTATTTATTTGCTCAATTTGTGAAGCTCCTCCTCGTGAATAAACCATCTAATGAATGTGTCTGAGATCAGAATCATGTGTTTGTCTATGCTTGTATATTTAACAGTTTTCCGTTCCGTAATTCCTCTGTGGTGCGTCTTTCTCTTTGTCTTTGAATGCATATGTGTAAAGTGTCAACTACATGTCCCTGCTCTAAGAATCGATCCTCTGCTAATCTTCCAGCATTTGCTACAGTTTTATGTAGTTTCAGCTTTTTTGTTTGAGGAAGAACACCAAATATTTTAGGTGGTAGTAGCACAGCAGAACTCAAATAAAACATTTTATATAAGACGCGTCCAATTTCTGCTGAGTAGATGAATACTCACTGAAGATGTTAAACGTGGGTAAATGATGAAGTTGATTTACATAAATACCACCACCGGCTCCGGCGGACAGCCTCCCTGATGGTGCGCTTCCCCTGCCCTGAATTTCGGTAAATTTTCAAACTTTACGAGACAGTGGTCTCCTGTTTACCCCATCTTCCATTAGTGTGCTTCCCGTAGCTTGAGAGGTAACACTTCTCTAAGACTATACAACCAATTCTAATGTACACCAGAATGTTGCCAGGAATAGTCACTTATTGTACAGGCCCCAGAAAGGAAATTATTCCCTGTTGCAGCTTCCACCCACCTGACCTGCCTCCCAGCCCGTCACTTGTCTCGTGGCTCAGATACCTGGGTCAGAAACTGCTCGCAAACCTCACACATCATCTTTTGAGATAAGAACTTCTCTCTCTATCGGTCTTGAACATCAGGCTGAATCTGGCTAATAGTGTACTGTACCTAGTTCCGAGACGCTCTCGCACCTTTAACAGTAAAGCGCTCCGTAGTACGGATTTCCTCTGTTGTAGTGTCTGCCACTAGAGTTGGATGAGCGTCTTTTACGGACCGCAGATTGACGAGAAATAATCAGGAACTGGTTGAACGGGATTTTTGTCCTACCTTCATTATAGGTGACTGCATTTCGTGACGTTCTTTCCAATGAATCTGAGTCTGGAATTTGTCTTACGAGCTGTTAATTCTGTGTGGTCGTTCCATTTTATTCGCTCCGTATGCATGCTCCTATATATTTTATGGACGTGACTGCTTCGAGTGCCTTCTCTGCAGTCCTGTAATCTTACAATTGTGGCGCTTTCTGTCTCTCTTTATAAGCGATACCTTGTATTCGTTTACGCTGGGGGTTGATTTTCAATTCCCGCTTCAAGGGTCGACTCTCTGCAAGCTTTTCTGCATTTCACAACAATTTTCAAGTGTTGTTACTTCTCTTTATATTTCAGCGTCATCCGCGAAAAGCCTCAACAAAATACCGATGACATCCACTAGCTTATTTACATATAGGATGTTTGTTTTAAACTGAGTCAACTAAATATCACGAAAACGAAGCATCGCACGAAAAAAGTTTTATAGGTGAAAAGTTAATATTAGTAAACGAGAGATTTGTGTGTGATACCACCGGCCACCTCCTAACCACCCTTCCTGCATTGGAGCAGTTAACTTTGCATTTTCAGTTGGAATTCCCTCCCTCATTTTATTGCATATCCTGACACTACGCCATGAAATTCTTACGTTTTACTCATAAGATTGTTTCCCACTGGTAGTAGATGGCTCTGCAATCTGCAAATATAGCCATTTCAGTGTCCGGTTAGAAACGACGTTGATATAACAGTTTTCTGTTCCCATCAGGAAGCTTGACGTCGGCGAGTCACCTTGCCTCTCACCACTGGTGTGCTTGGTTTCGGTGAGTATCCATGGCAGGCGCACGTGTCACTGTCACTTCATATACACTTTACCGTATCACAATGGTTATGGTTTGTATTCCGCTGGTAGCTGTGTAGCAGCTAGCACGGGTACGTCAGTTGGATGGAAACACACACCAAAATCAGTCGCCCTGGTGGAAGGATTCGAGGGCGGCCACCGAAATCAAGCAATCCGATGGTTTGGAGACTTACCAGAATCAACCCCATAGGGAACACAAAAGTATATTACCTTAAAAGTAACTTATTTCCCAGAAATGTCAGTGTCTAACCATGTTATTTGTACTGTAAAATCACATTTGTAACACTTAAGTAGCTGTGAATATCGATATCAACCGTGAGAACACAAAGGTTTATACACTCCTGGAAATTGAAATAAGAACACCGTGAATTCATTGTCCCAGGAAGGGGAAACTTTATTGACACATTCCTGGGGTCAGATACATCACATAATCACACTGACAGAACCACAGGCACATAGACACAGGCAACAGAGCATGCACAATGTCGGCACTAGTACAGTGTATATCCACCTTTCGCAGCAATGCAGGCTGCTATTCTCCCATGGAGACGATCGTAGAGATGCTGGATGTAGTCCTGTGGAACGGCTTGCCATGCCATTTCCACCTGGCGCCTCAGTTGGACCAGCGTTCGTGCTGGACGTGCAGACCGCGTGAGACGACGCTTCATCCAGTCCCAAACATGCTCAATGGGGGACAGAGCACGTTGGGTGGCACGGGATACATGCGGACGTGCATTGTCCTGTTGGAACAGCAAGTTCCCTTGCCGGTCTAGGAATGGTATAAAGATGGGTTCGATGACGGTTTGGATGTACCGTGCACTATTCAGTGTCCCCTCGACGATCACCAGTGATGTACGGCCAGTGTAGGAGATCGCTCCCCACACCATGATGCCGGGTGTTGGCCCTGTGTGCCTCGGTCGTATGCAGTCCTGATTGTGGCGCTCACCTGCACGGCGCCATCATTGGCACCAAGGCAGAAGCGACTCTCATCGCTGAAGACGACACGTCTCCATTCGTCCCTCCATTCACGCCTGTCGCGACACCACTGGAGGCGGGCTGCACGATGTTGGGGCGTGAGCGGAGGACGGCCTAACGGTGTGCGGGACCGTAGCCCAGCTTCATGGAGACGGTTGCGAATGGTCCTCGCCGATACCCCAGGAGCAACAGTGTCCCTAATTTGCTGGGAAGTGGCGGTGCGGTCCCCTACGGCACTGCGTAGGATCCTACGGTCTTGGCGTGCATCCGTGCGTCGCTGCGGTCCGGTCCCAGGTCGACGGGCACGTGCACCTTCCGCCGACCGCTGGCGACAACATCGATATACTGTGGAGACCTCACGCCCCACGTGTTGAGCAATTCGGCGGTACGTCCACCCGGCCTCCCGCATGCCCACTATATGCCCTCGCTCAAAGTCCGTCAACTGCACATACGGTTCACGTCCACGCTGTCGCGGCATGCTACCAGTGTTAAAGACTGCGATGGAGCTCCGTATGCCACGGCAAACTGGCTGACACTGACGGCGGCGGTGCACAAATGCTGCGCAGCTAGCGCCATTCGACGGCCAACACCGCGGTTTCTGGTGTGTCCGCTGTGCCGTGCGTGTGATCATTGCTTGTACAGCCTCTCGCAGTGTCCGGAGCAAGTATGGTGGGTCTGACACACCGGTGTCAATGTGTTCTTTTTTCCATTTCCAGGAGTGTAATTACATCCTAAATGAAATGTAAAATCACATGCGTCAGGTCTTAATTGCAAAAATAGGCATCCTTCATAGTTGTCCATTAAAGCGCCATCTGCCACTAATGGGAAACAGTAGTCTGAGTGGACAGTTTTTTTTAATTTTTTATTTTTTTGGGGTAGAGTCCGAATATGCAGTAAAATGGGGGATCCTATTTGGAAATACAATGCTGAACCCGCCCACACAAGAAGAGTGGTTAGAACGTGGCCAGTTGTTGTGGGGCCCTGCTCACTCGTCTCTTATAGGGTGCCTAAAGGACGCTGCGTTCCCTGATAGCTATTCAATAGTTCAAGGAAATCACATTAATAATGAAGAAGATTGACAATACTTCATTTGGGATTTATAAGAACGTGTCGCAAGCGATGTGCGACATGCAGATAAGTCAGGGTCCTTCACTATATGCAATGTCCATGTAAGCAGTGGATATGGCTTACACGTCGCTGCTATCGTAGTGCCAGTCTAGTACAGTGCCGTCTAATACAGAGCTGCAAATCCCGGTCTATAACTGTGCGGCCGAGGCTGGCAGGAGCGGCGCTTAAATTCTCTTCTTGTAGAGGCCGCTCCTATCATGGTGCGGCCCTAGTCAGCGGGATATTGGCTGACGTCGTCTCACAGTCTTCTCTACTCTTGCTTTCTTCGTCTTCGTGCCGGCGCTTGTAGTTGCGCTGGAACATTTGTAGGACAAATTTTCACCTATAACATTTCTTTCCTACGACGCTTTGCTTACGAGATATTTAGTTGCATCAAGTTAACAAAACACCCCGTGTGTTGTAAAAAGTAACTTCAGTCCGGAACCGCGCGACTGCTACGACCGCAGGTTCGAATCTTGCCTCAAGCATGGACGTGTGTGATGTCCTTTGGTTACAAACTGCCTATTGGCTTCTGTCTCGGGTTCTTCGGCCGACGTTCATCTAATGATTTTTCTGACGTTTCGCCAGCACGAGTGGCTGGCATTGTCAAAGCTTCACCCTCCATTGCCGGTGGTGAACTGGAGCCGAGTTCGCGGCCGCAGAC
Source organism: Schistocerca serialis cubense (assembly GCF_023864345.2). NCBI lineage: Eukaryota > Metazoa > Arthropoda > Insecta > Orthoptera > Acrididae > Schistocerca > Schistocerca serialis. The sequence continues at coordinate 723,341,675 of NC_064641.1, forward strand.
TATATGTACCTGGCGCGCCAACGTCCGAGGGCTTCTCCGCGGTCATTTCCGGTGCGGTTCTCCTCTTGCTACCTGCGACGGTCGTTCGCTGCAGTACGGGATGCCAGGTTCCGTTTACCTTAAGGCTTTCCTCTTTCTTGTTGAAACTGTTCGCGTGCTTTTGTATTTCTACAGCTTCTCTAAACAAGCGCGTGTGACAGTGCTTCTCTACAGCCAGAACTTCCGTGTCGGCGAATTTTATTACGTGGTCGGTCTCATTCAGTGCGTGCTCTGCCACGGCCGATTTCTCCACCAGCCCCAACCTGCAATGTCGCTTATGCTCTTTGATCCTGGTGTTAATGGATCGTCCAGTCATTCCGACATAAACTTTCCCGCATGTGCATGGTATACGGTATATTCCCGACATTGCAAGTGGATCTCTTTTCTCCTTCGCCGATCTAAGACACCCATTGATCTTCCTTGTCGGTTTGAAAATCGTCTTTACGCCATGTTTGCGCAATATACGGCCGATTCTGTCCGTCACTCTGGGAATGTATGGCAGAAAGGCTGTACCCGACATTTCTTCTTCTGGTTCCTTACTTCGCCGAGTGTTTGGCTCTGTCACACTTCTAATGTAATTTGTGGAGTACCCATCGCTCCTCAGAACAGTTTCCAGGTGTTGCATTTCTCGTCTGAGGTGTTGCGGCTCACATATTCGTCCTGCTCTCGTTACGAGCGTACTAATCACGCCTCTTTTCTGGCTCGGATGGTGGTTTGACTGTTTGTGCAGGTATCGGTCCGTGTGTGTCGGTTTTCGATACACGCTGTGTCCCAGGTTTTCGCCGTCCCTTGTGACCAGCACATCTAGAAATGGCAGTTTCTTGTCTTTTTCTACTTCCATGGTAAATGTTATGTTGGCATGGAGGCTGTTCTAGTGCCTTAGGAAGTCACCGAGCTGTTCTTCACCATGGCTCCACACCACGAAAGTATCATCGACGTACCTATACCACACCTTAGATTTGCAAGTCGCCGAGCCCACTGCCTGTGCTTCGAATTGTTCCATGAAGTAGTTGGCCACCACTGGACTACCCATGGCGACGCCTTCCAGCTGCTCGTAGAAATCACCATTCCACGTGAAATAGCTCGTGGTGAGACATGCATGGAAGAGCTTTTTGATGTCTTGCGGGAACAGTTAACCGATGTGCTCCAGAGCGTCACTGAGTGGCACTTTCGTAAATAACGAAACAACATCAAAGCTGACCAGTATGTCGTTTGGTGCAAGTTTCAGTTCCTTCAGCTTCTCAATGAAATGTCCTGAGTCCTTAATGTATGTGTCGGTCTTCCCCACGTGTGGCTGCAGCAGAGAGGCCAAGTGTTTTGCCAGTTTACACGTTGGTGAGCCAGAAGCGCTAACGATCGGTCTCAGTGGAATGTTGTTCTTATGGATCTTGGGTAATCCATACAGCCAAGGTGGTAGGGCTTCTGTGTTGCGCAGGTTTCTCTGTATGTCCGCCGGCAGAGAAGACGCCTTGATTAATCGATTCTTATTCCGAGTGATACGTTGCGTCGGATCTGCACCTAGTTTTCGGTACGTCGTCGGATCTAATAGGTCTCGGATCTTTTGCTCATAATCTACGGTCTTCATTACGACGGTCGCATTCCCCTTATCGGCAGGCAGTACCAATATACTCTTGTCGGCGTTGAGATTCTTAATGGCTTGTATCTCTTCTTTCTTCAGGTTGCAAGCTGGTGGTTTTGCTCGGCGCAGTATCCTGGCTGTTTCAGTGCGTATTTCCTCTGCCCTTTCACAAGGAAGGGTCCGAATGGCTGCTTCGGTGTTGGCAATGATGTCCTCCGTAGGTACAGTTCTCGGTACGATAGCGAAATTCCCTCCTTTTTGAAGAACAGACACTTCCTCTTCGGTCAATTGCGTCCAGTGAGGTTGACATGTCACACACAGTGGTCAACCTCACTTAACGACGGAAGTTACTTTTACATCTGAAGATTTCTCTTCGTTGAGAGTGACATGCTATGTCCTCCTTGACAGAAATTCTTCAGTATAATGACACATTTGGTGTGATATTCCCTACGCTCGTACTCTGTTCATTAGGCGTGAGTGCGAAATTCTATCCAACGCCTTCCAGAAGTCAAGGAGCACGACGTGGATGTGGGCGCCGGTACCTACTGTTTTCTGGGTCTCGTCGATGAGCAGAGGGAGCTGGGTTTTACACGATCGTTGTTCTCGGGGGATGTTTTCGTTCTCCGGAAATGTCTAATGCTCGAGCATAGAACATGTTCCAAAATTCTGTCTCAGACCCTCAGACTCACATCATAGATATAGCCCTACAGTTTTGTGCGTCTGTTCGACTACACTTCTGGAAAAGGGGAATGATCCGAGTTTTTTCCACTCATTAAACACGATTCGGTCTTCCAACGACCTACGGTACACTGATGGTGGAAGGGAAGCAAGTTACTTCGCATACTTTATGTTGTATCGTACTGAAATACCGTCAGTTCCAGTGGCCTTGCCTCTGTTGTTAACGTGTAGGGGCTCATATCAATCAGCATTACAAGTTCTTTGACAAAAACTCAATCTCTGCGCAAGACCGGGAGTTTGGGGTACGTGGGGGCAAAGGTGCGCAAGGGGCAAAGATACGAATCCAGTGATTTTCCTACTTGTGGATGCAGTGTGGCATCCGTGCATCTTCAGTTGGGAGCTTTTATGGTGGAAGAATCGGGTTAGTGATTTGCGCATTGAAGCTTTCGAAATATGAGATGAGTTAGTTTTTTTCAACTTTCGATCTAAGTAATTACCAAGTCCGTTGTAACAAAATCTCAAAGAATCACCAATACCTCGTGTGTAAATACATAATCTAAATCACGCTTACAGCAAGCTGTAGAGTTGTATCACTGGGGAGTTTCAAGAGAGTATTTTCTAAGACAGAAGAAGTTGAATGTGTGGAGCATACTGTCAATCTGGATTACGTTTTAATGGCGCTACGTTTAAAAACTTCCGACGTTTAGTATATGTTTGCCGAATGTAATGGTGTAATCCACACGTTTGATAAAGATATCTAAGCGGCAGGGGAAGACAGGGTTCACTCATTCATCGCTCATCGCAACTTAAAGTTTGAGGCAACCGGAGAAAATCAGTATAGGGGCATAACGGAATCCAATAAAGCACAAATGGAACATTTTCAGCAACTTGGAAACTTTGCAGCGTAAATATAATTTTCCGCCCCATCGAGTCTATAATGAAGTCGAAACAGCAATACAGATTGTACCAGGAAACCGGAAGGAAATGTGTGACAAGAAAAGCCAAATAATAATAATACTGTGGTATCACATATCGATACCACCCTACCAGCGCTTCACATTTGGGAATGGAACAGCAAATTCTCGTCTGATGTTTATTGCGGTGATGGTGGACCCAGTGGTGCGCACCCGCAGAGCCACACCTCCAACAGCTCTGGACTACATACACCCTCTGCCGTCACGATATAGCACGGCCGGCGCCAGCCGGAGAAATACAAGTATATCTTCTGTTTATTGTGTTAACTTGTTCGCTAAACGTTTCTGCTCCTCTCAAACTTTCCTACAATGACAGTTACCACACCATTCTGTGCCTCACCACTCCTTACCATTGCATACAAAATCGTACACAACAATTACAATGTGTTTCCTTGTGTTAAAATGTTTTGTATTTAAATTAGTGATATGTTAGTGTCGTGTTTTGATGTTTAATACTGTAAGTTGGCTGTTTAGGTTTTTATATTGGTAACGACACGTAGCACTCTGTATGAAATTCACTGGCTGTGCTGTGTGCAGTCTGTGGCTGGTTAGCATTGTTGGAATATTCGCTATTGTAGTGGGCAGTTGGATGTTAACAGCGCGTAGCGTTGCACAGTTGGAGGTGAGCCGCCAGCAGTGTTGGATGTGGGGAGAGAGATGGCGGAGTTTTGAGAGCGGATGATCTGGACGTGTGTCCATCAGAGAGAGTAAATTTGTAAGACTGGATGTCATGAACTGATATATATATATATATATATATATATATATATATATATATATATATATATAATGACTTTTGAACACTATTAAGGTAAATACATTGTTTGTTCTCTATCAAAATCTTTCATTTGCTAATTATGCCTATCAGTAGTTAGTGCCTTCTGTTATTTAGCTGGCACTAGTGGCGCTAGCTGTATTGCAGTAGTTCGAGTAACGAAGATTTTTGTGAGGTAAGTGATTGATGAAAGGTATTGGTCATTGTTAGTCAGGGCCATTCTTTTGTAGGGATTTTTGAAAGTCAGATTGCGTTGCGCTAAAAATATTGTGTGTCAGTTTAGTGTTGATCAGAATAGGCAAAGAGCGAAATGTCTGAGTACGTTCAGTTCTGCTCAGCTGTTTGAAAATCAAATAATGTAAGAGATTTATCAGCACAGTAATTCAAAATTTTTTCGAAGGGGACGTTTCAATAAGATCGCGATGATGGAGACAATGATAGTGATGGGTGTGATGATGGTGATGATTTTGATACAGTAAACATTATAGAAGTTAATAATGGCAGCACCTGACAAATACTGTAATCCTCCTTTAGTCTATTATAATTACAATAATTTTTTGTGTGGGTTTTTGTCACATAACAACGAAATGTTTACTCCAGGTCTAGTACATAATTCATGCAATCTTGAACTTATGGTATAATATAAAGTATGATCCTAAATATACTGTGTGCAATTTTCATTGTCATAACCAGAGAATCACTAGGAGAAATAGAAAAGTGTTAAGGGCGTAACTCTGTTCCCGCCTACCCTATCTGCTCCTTGTAGTGTTTTTACGGGAACATATAATAACAGCTTCCGCATTCTCGTGCAGGCCTCTACGTGTGGTGTACGAAGATATCACAAAAAGTCTTTGCGTAAGTACCACAAGTACCGTGGACGTTTGTGCGTATCAGGAACATCGCTGCATGCGAACGACTCAAGCTTTCCGAGAGTATCACGCCCTGTGGAGCAGCACCGCCATTAGGAAGAGAGACGCGCACTTAAGTAACCGTCAGTCTAAATCTTGCTAGGGAGTTCTTGCAGAATGTTCGTCGCGTCTTCAAGTCTTCAAATCGTCGAATGAGATAGAAACAGTGGCCGACAGACAGACCGTGGTTAGTCTTTAGCTGCAACGAAAGATGAACAGAATTGTTGTGTGTGGAGAGAGATCGCTTGTCTCGAGATTTAACTGAGTACCATTAAATTGAAAGACAGAATTGAAGTTTTCTTCCGACTTTAGTTGAGAAAACATTATTTAGTTTGTGTTCATGGAACTATAGTCAGAGTCGGACAGATAGTCAAAATCTGCATTCTACAATCGCTGTAACCAGCGTTACCAATGTCCAATGGTGTACTCTGAAGAGCCAGAGAAACTGGTAAGGGCAAGTTTATTCAAATAGATATATGTGAACAGGCAGCATACGGCGCCGCGGTCTACAGCGCCTATATAAAACATCGAGTGTCTGGCGTAGTTGTTACATCGGTTACTGTTGCTACCGGACTGATGACTTCAGATCTTAAGTCCAATAGTGCTTAGATCCATTTGAACTGTTGCTACAATGGCAAGTTATCAAGATTTAAGTGAGTTTGAACGTGGTGTTATAGTCTGCGCACAAGCGATGGGACACAGTACCTCCGAGGTAGCGATGAAGTGGCGATTTTCCCGTACGACTAGTTCACCGTGAATATCTGGAATACAGTAAACCATCAAATCTTTGACATGGCTGTGGCCGGAAAAAGAACCTGCAAGAACGGGACCAACGACGACTGAAGAGAGTTGTTCAATGTGACCATTCCACAAATTGCTGCAGATTTTACTGATGGGCCATCAACAAGTGTCAGCGTGCGAACCATTCAACGAAATATCATCGATAAGGGCTTGAAGACTGCGAATGCTTTATGCCTCGCCTGGGACCGTCAACACCACCATTGGACTGTTGATGACTGGAACCATGCTGCCTGATCAAACGAGTCTCGTTTCAAATTTCATCGAACGGATGGACGTGTACGGCTATGGAGAAAACATCATGAATCCATGGACCCTGCATGTGAGTTGGAGACTGTTCAAACTGCCAGAGGCTGTATAGTGGTGTAGGGCGTGTGCAATTGTGGTGATATAGGATCCCTGGTACGTATGGATACGACTCTGACAGTGACACGTACATAAGCACCCTGTCTGATCACCTGCACCGATTCATGTCCATTGGGCATGCAGAATGTCTTAGGCAATCCCAGCAGGACAATGCGACACCCCACACGTCCAGAATTGCTACAGAGTGGCCCCAGGAACACTTCTGAGTTTAAACACTTACACTGGCCACCAAACTCCCCAGACATGAACATCATGGAGCTTATCTGTGATGCCTTTCAACGTGCTGTTCAGAAGAGATCTCCCTCCCTCTAACGGATTTATGGGCAGCCTTGCAGGATTCACGGTGTCAGTTCTCTACACCACTACTTCAGACATTAGTCGAGTTCATTCCACGTCGTGTTGAGGCACATCTGCGTGCCCACGGGGCCGCTACAGAATATTAGGCAGGTGTACCAGTTTCTTTGGCTCTTCAATGTATATTTTACTATTCCCTGTTCTGCTGCCCTATAACACACCTAACCATCCTACCATGACATCTTTATTAGTCTTTTCCAGCGGCAGCGAAATTTACATCAAAATGAACGCCCCCAGTCCACAACGCTCCGTTACAACAAGGCGAGCGACAACAGGTGCCCGACAGAGGCACCTGCTGGTTGGGCGCCGATCCCCCGTGGGCCGCCTGCCGTAGAGAGCACGCAGGCAGCAGACGGCTCCGCATCTGGACAGTGTCAGCTTGAGGCGCCGGGTCAGCCAGAGCTACTCGCACTGCGGCGGACGTTCTCACGCGCCGGCGGCCTCGGCCACGGTCGCTTCCGCACGCCGCGCAGCTCCCAGTCTCCAATGCACCGACCCATTCGTTAAATGGAAGGCCCTAGGGCGATCCGTGCAGGATCTGGTAGCCAGCTCTCCAGGTTTTCCAGGTATCTCTTGTATTACAGCAATCTTTCTTTAATCCTCCCGGCTCTCTTATTGACCACCTTTTTTCTCCGGTATATTTCGCCATTGTTCACTGTTATATGTATCATTAATCCCACGAAATACTATCGATAGTTCAGTTTCCGTAACCGGCAGATCTCGAAACGTTTTCGTATAGTAATCGATATTATTATTCTATAAAATTTCGGGACAACTGCCTAGACGTTATTTCGGCGCAGAGTCTTCTGGCCATCTTCAGGTGAAAACTGACGAGCAAGACACTAAGATTTGCTATTTAAGATCCAGCCGACACATGTATGGTGTTCTTAGTCGTCATTGCGCACGTGCATGTGCTTCTGCTGTAAACCTGTGTGCTGCTGTGCGTGGCCTCCGCGGTGAAACCTCCCCTCTTCGACGTCAAAACGATACGGTAAGATCGCAGGTAGCCGCCGGTTACGCAGAGATCGAAGTTCTTGTATAATCTCGTCCCATGCAGAATTTAACTGGAAACCGCCGTCTCGATTCATTAAGGACTGTAATAATGGTATTCCCACTTATTCGTTGATGACTGAGCTCCAAAGATCTGACGTATAATCCAAAATTTTCTTTTCATTGTATTTCATCGAGTGACCAATGGAAATACAATGTTCAGCGATAGCGTAGTTACTTATTTGCAGAAAAAAGTATTGAGATACATGTGAATTCTTAAGGGACCGAACTGCTGAGGTCATCGGTCCCTAGACTTACACACTACTTAAACTAACTTATGCTAAGAACAACATACAGATACCCATACTCGAAGAAGGACTCGAACCTCCGGCGGGAGGGTCCGCGCAATCTAGGACATGGCGCCTCAAACCGCTCGGCCTCCCCGCGCGACTGCTTGGAGAAGACAAGTATGCTGCTGATATACTATAGTGGGATTTTGCACTGTGCGCATCGCTTCCCCTATATTGCATTTGCTACATTTACACGGAAACCTGTAAACACCTGCTTTGCGCAACTCCAAGTAGTATTTAACAGATCCCAAAAGTGCGTTATACAACATCAGGGCAAACTCGCCTTCTCCAAGCAAATAAGTTTGCTATCGCTGTACACTGTATTTCCACTAGTAATTCAATGAAATGTAATGAAAGAAAAATTCGGGTAATGAGAGCATTTAATGTTTGATCAGCGAAACTACATATAGCATTTTCTATTGAAAAGTCTTTCTGAAAACCAGACTGACATCTGTTAGTACTTTATTTTTACAAACATGCAAAGCTGCTCTTGAACACATTAGTCCGCAGCTGGTGGTCGTGCGGTAGCGTTCTCGCATCCCGCGCCCGGGTACCCAGGTTCGATTCACGGCGGGGTCAGGAATTTTCTCTGCCTCGTGATGACTGGGTGTTGTGTGATGTCCTTAGGTTAGTTAGGTTTAAGTAGTTCTAAGTTCTAGGGGACTGATGACCATAAATGTTAAGTCCCATAGTGCTCAGAGCTATTTGATCACATTACTGTTTCAAGAATTTTGGATAAAGCTGTCCGGACAATCACAGAGGGTGGGCTTATTGGTAGTTGGGAGCTCCAATGTTAGGCGCGTAATGGGGCCCCTTAGGGATATGGCGGCTAAGGAGGGGAAGAAATCCAGTGTGCACTCCGTGTGCATTCCGGGTGCAGTCATTCCTGATGTGGAAAGAGTCCTTCCGGATGCCATGAAGAGCACAGGGTGCAGTCAGCTGCAGGTGGTGGCACATGTCGGCACTAATGACGTGTGTCGCTTTGGATCTGAGGAAATTCTCTCTGGATTCCAGCGGCTATCTGATTTGGTGAACGCTGCCGGTCTTGCTTACGAGATGAAGGCAGAGCTCACCATCTGCAGCATTGTTGACAGAACCGACAGCAGACCTTTGGTGCAGAGCCGGCTGGAGGGTCTGAATCAGAGGCTCAGACGGTTTTGCGACCGTCTTGGCTGCAGATTCCTTGACTTGCGCCATAGGGTGGTGGGGTTTCGGGTTCCGCTGAATAGGTCAGGAGTTCACTACACTCAGCTCGCGGCTACACGGGTAGCGCAGGCTGTGTGGCGTGGACTGGGCGGTTTTCTAGTTTAGAAGGCTTCGGGAAAGTACAGGGTGGGCTGCAATCTCAAAGGGTGCATGGCAAATACAGGACGTGCTTAGATCAAGAAACAGTCGGAATTGTGGTTGTAAATTGTTGTAGTTGTGCTGGGAAAGTCCCTGAGCTTCAAGCGCTAATAGAAAGCACAGAAGCTGAAATCGTTACAGGTGCAGAAAGCTGGCTAAAGCCTGAAATAAGTTCTGCAGTAATTTTTACGATGTCTCAGACGGTGTTCAGGAAAGATAGATTAGGCAGAATTGGTGGTGGAGTGTTTGTGTCTGTCAGTAGTGGTTTATCTTATAGTGAAGTCGAAGTAGATGCTCCGTGAGAATTGGTATCGGTGGAGGTTATACTTAACAGCCGAACTAAGTTAATAATTGGCTCCTTCTACCGACCCCCAGACTCCGATGATATAGTTTCTGAACAGTTCAGAGAAAATTTCTGTCTCGTAACAAATAAATACCAAACTCATACGGTTATAGTTGGTGGGGACTTCAACCTTCCCTCGATATGTTGGCAAAAATACTTGTTCAATACCGGTGGTAGGCAGAAAACTTCTTCCGAGATTGTCCTAAATACTTTCTCCGAAAATTATTTCGAGCAGTTAGTCCACGAACCCACGCGAATTGTAAATGGTTGCGAAAACACACTTGACCTCTTAGCCACAAACAATCCAGGGCTGATAGAGAGCCCATGACTGATACAGGGGTTAGTGATCACAAGGTCGTTGTAGCTAGGCTCGATACCGTTCCTTCCAAATCCACCAGAAACAAACGCAAAATAATTTTGTTTAAAAAAGCCTTCCTAAGAGACAATCTCCATTCCTTCCGAACTGACTATGCAAATGTAGACGAGATGTGGCTCTAATTCAAAGATATAGTAGCAACAGCAATTGAGAGATTCATATCTCATAAATTGGTAAGAGATGGAACTGATCTCCCATGGTACACAAAACAGGTCCGAACGCTGTTGCAGAGGCAACGGAAAAAGTACACGAAGTTCAGAAGAACGCGAAATCCCGAAGATTGGCTAAAATTTACAGACGCGCGAAATTTGGCACGGACTTCAATGCTAAATGCCTTTAATAGGTTCCACAACGAAACATTGTCTCGAAATTTGGTAGAAAATCCGAAGAAATTCTGATCGTACGTAAAGTACACAAGCGGCAAGACGCAATCAATGCCTTCGCTGCGCAGTGCCGATGGTACTGTTACCGACGACTGTGCCGCTAAAGCGGAGCTATTGAACGCAGTTTTCCGAAATTCCTTCACCAGGGAAGACGAATGGAATATTCCAGAATTTGAAACACGAACAGCTGTTAGCATGAGTTTCTTAGAAGTAGATACCTTAGGGGTTACGAAGCAACTCAAATCGCTTGATACGGGCAAGTCTTCAGGTCCAGATTGTATACCGATTAGGTTCCTTTCAGATTATGCTGATACAATAGCTCCCTACTTAGCAATCATATACAGCCGCTCGCTCACCGATGATCTGTACCTACAGATTGGAAAATTGCGCAGGTCGCACCAGTGTTTAAGAAGGGTAGTGGGAGTAATCCATCGAACTACAGACCTATATCATTGACGTCGGTTTGCAGTAAGATTTTGGAGCATATACTGTATTCAAACATTATGAATCACCTCGAAGGGAACGATCTATTGATACGTAATCAGCATGGTTTCAGAAAACACCGTTCTTGTGCAACACAGCTAGCTCTTTATTCGCACGAAGTAATGGCCGTTATCGACAGGGGATCTCAAGTTGATTTTGTATTTCTAGATTTCCGGAAAGCTTTTGACACCGTTCCTCACAAGCGACTTCTAATCAAGCTGCGGGCCTATGGGGTATCGTCTCAGCTGTGCGACTGGATTCGTGATTTCCTGTCAGGAAGGTCGCAGTTCGTAGTAATGGACGGAAAATCATCGAGTAAAACTGAAGTGATATCAGGTGTTCCCCAGGGAAGCGTCCTGGGACCTCTGCTGTTCCTGGTCTATATAAATGACCTGCGTGACAATCTGAGCAGTTCTCTTAGGTTGTTCGCAGATGATGCAGTAATTTATCGTCTAGTAAGGTCATCCGAAGACCAGTATCAGATGCAAAGCGATTTATAAGAGATTGCTGTATGGTGTGGCAGGTGGCAGTTGACGCTAAATAACGAAAAGTGTGAGGTGATCCACACGAGTTCCAAAAGAAATCCGCTGGAATTCGATTACTCGATAAATAGGACAATTCTCAAGGCTGTCAGTTCAACTAAGTACCTGGGTGTTAAAATTACGAACAACTTCAGTTGGAAAGGCCACATAGATAATATTGTGGGGAGCGCGGGCCAAAGGTTGCGTTTCATTGGCAAGAGACTTAGAAGATGCAACAAGTCCACTAAAGAGACAGCTTACACTGCACTCTTCCGTCCTCTGTTAGAATATTGCTGCGCGGTGTGGGATACTTACCAGGTGGGATTGACGGAGGACATCGAAAGGGTGGAAAAAAGGGCAACTCGTTTTGTATTATCACGTAATAGGGAAGAGAGTGTGGCAGATATGATACTCGAATTGGGATGCAAGTCATTAAAGCAAAGACGTTTTTCGTCGCGGCGAGATCTATTTACGAAATTTCAGTCACCAACTTTCTCTTCCGAATGCGAAAATATTTTGTTGAGCCCAACCTACATAGGTAGGAATGATCATCAGAATAAAATAAGAGAAATCAGAGCTCGAACAGAAAGGTTTAGGTGTTCGTTTTTCCCGCTCGCTGTTCGGGAGTGGAATGGTAGAGAGATAGTATGATTGTGGTTCGATGAACCCTCTGCCAAGCACTTAAATGTGAATTGCAGAGTAGTCATGTAGATGTAGATATAGATGTAGAAATGAGATTGGGCGATAGTTTTTGTCATCTCCACCTATCGTCGCTTTTATTCAGTGGCTTAACAATGGTATATCTCAGTTTCTCGGGAAAAATGCCCTGTCTCATTGAGCTATTACATACGTGGATCAGAGTCCTACTTGTCCCTTAGGAACAAGCCTTTAGTACCTTGTTGTAAAGGCCATCAATTCCCTGCGAGCTTTTACTTTTCAGTAAATTTATTATTTTCCTACTTTCAGTGAGTATAATTTCAGTTTTATCAAATTTCATAGGTATTGTCTCTTCTGATTAACATCTGGATCCTATTTTCTTGGCAGCATTTAAAAAGTGATTATTAAAAATATTTTCAACTTCTGACTTTTTGTTAGTAAGGTTTTCATTTACTTTAATGGCAATACAGTTTTCTTGTTCTCTTGTTTGCCGTCTTCATCAATATTCCAAATTGTTATAATTTTAGAATTACAGGTGCTAATCTCAGGCGTACGCAGTTCAACCTCGTGCCACTCACACATTCGAATGCCCCAAAAATCCGAATGTTGCGTGATTCGACCAGCTGGTCAATTGCAGAGACTCAATGATACCCCGATTCCGCTTTTATAACGCTGTGTTATACGAGTACGTGGCATCTCGGTGTTTCCCACAGTGATCACTCAACATCTGACACTGTTCAAGTCCCTTAAATAACTCACCATGCCTGGTACTAGCACGAACAACACTAATACACTCTGGTGGGCGTTCTACTTTCAAAGACAACTGAATCCCTAATCATTTACATACCTGCCGATGTGTGCGGAGTTACACTGATATCCGACTATGTCTTCAGGGTCCTTTACTTTCTTTTATGTCAGGAATTGTGTTCCAGCGTAACTGCTCAGTAGGCAGGAGTAGTGGCATCTATATTCTGTAAATTGCGAAGGATTACGTGCCATATTTCATATTCAGAACTCTCGTTTTAATGTTATTTTATGAGAATGTCGTGTAAGATGGAGAAACGTGTACCACCACATACCGGAACTCGGCAGTGGCAAGATTTCGACACATCGCTCAGCGATATAGGAACTCTCATTGGCTAAGATCCCATGATTGTCAAACTGATATGGAGAAGATGGCTTCAAGAGAGCCATTCTCAACGATATAGAGGATCTCAATGCCCTGACGAGACCGGAGGCCGAGGAGACAGAAAAACTGTTCGCTGGACTGTGGAAGATCGATCAGCCATGTTGTGGTGTCACCGCCAGACACCACACTTGCTAGGTGGTAGCCTTTAAATCGGCCGCGGTCCGGTAGTATACGTCGGACCCGCGTGTCGCCACTATCAGTGATTGCAGACCGAGCGCCGCCACACTCGCCCCAGTTGTACAGCCGACTTTGCTAGCGATGGTTCACTGACAAATTACGCTCGAGACGATAGTTGGCATAGCCTTCAGCTACGTCATTTGCTACGACCTAGCAAGGCACCATTATCATTTGCTGTTTATCTTGTGATGCATGTACCGTCAGACCGATGTTCACCAATTATGGATTAAAGTTAAGTATTCCAGAAGCTACGTACCTTTTTTGCTAGTATAATTACTTTACCTGTTCCAGACCTCACGCCAGCCTGCGTGAGCTTAAACGCGTGCCTTTCGGCTTCCTCCTAGTGGCTTGGCTGTCTTGCCAAGTCACAACACATGTCATGAACCTTGCATAAGAAAATGGGCTTGTTTGCACCAGGACAACTCTCCACACAAAGAACGTAACGACACATGGAACGCCGCAACTGCCACCATTGCGATCACTGATGAGGTCCCACCTGACGCGGAAACAGAGGGGGGTGCGCTGTGGTGTCCCCAGAACACTGAACCCATGAGCGGTTCCGCGTATAGCATCATGATGAACGTATCACTGCATGGAGGCTCTGTGGAGAGCGACCTTTGATAGATTCTACTAATCATCTTCATGCCGTGATGGTATGACGTGCCAATGGATGCACAACTAGGTTCCCTCTGGCAGCTCTAGGTACAAATGTTCACCTCTTGTACACTCCCAAATCAATGATAAATTTAATAAAATTAGTGAATGATGGAGGTGAAGATGTCCAAACCGTCAGAAGACCTCAGTCGCTAAAACTCCTGCTGTTTTATAGGCAACATTGCGTTATACAGATCTGGAGAGGGCGTGGTCGCGCTGTACGACATCAACGTCTGCCAATGAGAAACGATTTACATAAATTACGTATGATTTAAAGATATAGTTTATTGTAAAAATTTAGTGCCTATGGGACACAACAGAATGTTAAAAATTGGGAGTAACTGTAGTAACATTATCCAGAAATTATTAAACTTCGGCTGATGGGTAAAGACTCTTCGATTTTAATAAGTACAAATTACTTTATTTTAGGTCGCTGACTTCTTTATGTAATCAGCATGGTTTCTATATTTCACTGTGCTCTTCAACTCTCCTGTAACCCTACAATAATTAAATTTTAATTTTGCTATCCTTCCTGGTGTTGCAATTTTCATGGGCTCTGTTGATGATCGATCTCTTCTTGCCTCGAATGCTATAATGTTATGCCCAATTTGCATCTGTATGCGCATAGCGCGGAGCATCTCCACATATGGAAACGGTATGCTGCGATCTGTCCGTTATGACAGAGCTGTCTCGGATAATGAACGTTGACAACATAGCACTGTCTCTGCACTGAGGCCCAGGGTAGCGCTCCAAGTCAACCGAGTGTTACTTCATGTGTCTAAGCGTTACCGTATGCGTTGCAGGACCGACATCGCTCTTCCAGTCTTTAATGTTGCCTTCTGAAAGTAGAGTTAGTACTTCTCTTTCAGGATGTTCCTTATTTGTCGTCACCAGGCTGCACACTACCCCTCTATTTTTCCCCTCAAACGATAAATCTTTGGCATTACGAATGAGCGAACTAACGTCTTTCTCCTAGCAGCCAATCACACAGCCCGCTTAGATATGCAGGCGCATATAATCGTACGTCACAGGTGTTAACAATCTGCCCCATCCTTATTAATATAATGTTTCCGTATTGTTGTTGTTAAGCTTACAGGATTTCTTTCCCTCGTGTGGTAGTAGTACGTTACTCCATAACTCAAGAATACCACAGACTTCCTTCCCTCCCCGTACCTACAAGTGCCACGATTGTGTCCTTGATGTGACGTCATCTCACGGCTGTTATGTGTTGTCAAGTGAGGCTGCAGTAGGTACAAAGGTTCAAATGGCTCTGAGCACTATGGGACTTTACATCTGAGGTCATCAGTCACCTAGAACATAGAACTACTTAAACCTAACTAACCTAAGGACAACACACACATCCATGCCCGAGACAGGATTCGAACCTGCGACCGTAGCGGTCCCGTGGCTCCAGACTGAAGCGCCTAGAATCGCTCGGCCACACCAGCCGGCTGCAGTCGGTACATTCAAAGTATAAAATTCACGCAAGGGTTCGTAGATATGACGGGTCAACGTAATACACTGTCGCTGACAAGGAAATTGGCTGATGTACTGTATGTGACTCTCGAAACAACATAGATGGTCCAATCAGCAAGACAGCCACAACCTACAGTCCCTATTTTTTCTACAAAATTTACTCGAAATATTTGTACTAACCCAGGCTATTTTTTTTCAGTGTTCTTACCGTGGTAAGTATAACTTAGAATCCTATTCGTATTATGCTGTATTAGAAAACTGACGAATGATAAAAAGTAACATTAACAAATTTTTTCAGCTGACAGTATTCACAGCATTTTCAAGAAGCATATTACTCAACACGCGAAGTGTCATTCGAGAATTCTTGTGTAAAGGAATTAATGGTTAACAGAACCTCATGTTGCTGTAGTATTTGCTCTTGGTAACTGTCGATGAGACTGCTACTAATTTATTAGCTATATTTGGACCCATATCAGGATGTGGACAGAAGAAGGAAAGCTTCATTCCGGTGCGATTCGTTTCCGTGTTTTCTTTTCCTCGATGACGTCTTTATATGATACGGAGCAGGTCGAGTTACGACAAACTCTGTAAAAACAACTTTTTTCTCTGCCCTCGAGACATCCTGCGTAGCGGACGCTCCAAGACGACGCGGTTTACGGTTGTCAGGGACTTTAAAACACCATAAAAGCTTCTTCTGCACTGTGAGCTGTGTATGTGTGTGTGTGTGTGTGTGTGTGTGTGTGTGTGTGTGTGTGTGTGTAAATTCATGGATGAAACAGCTGTAAAGCATTATCATAAACGATACCTTCGACAGTGGCAAAAAACGACAAGCAACTGAATTCTATATGTGTCAAATTTACCGTGAATTCAGAAGCAAGGGTACTCGCATTTCTATCTAATACTTGCGTGGATGGTTGGAAACGCGGAGAATAAGGGGAAAGGTTTTATTACCTTCGGGCAAATCGTTAGTGTCTCCCCAGGCGTTTAAGTCAACTCACACATATCTCTGGGAAATTGAGAGAAAGTGTTTAACTTGTATATTAACTCCATATTGGCATCTTCATCGGCATTGTTATGTACTGTGATGTAAATGTGATTGGCAGACAAGAGACTGAATTTCTAATATTGTATTTTCGTAATGTACGTAATCATTATAAGCTGGATACAGACGCCACTTTTGCAAAAAATGCCATGTAAAAGATAATAAAGTTGCTCACTCCTTTCCTTCCACGTAAACGTTATATTGAGTGCGTATAACATAACACGCATAGCTCTATATTTCGCAATACTTACGAATCGTTGTACAATAGTAATCAGTGTTAAATAGTTCAGTCACTCCTCGCCATGGCTGTCGTTCTGTACACGTCACTGAATAATTTCTATTTCTTTATAGAAAGTTTGGTGCTCATTAGACAGATTGCGATGGAGTTTTTCCCATATCCTTGATAGTATTAGACTTTCCCAATGAATAAACTAGTTTTTCTGGCGAAGTCAACCCACTATGTTAGAGGCCTTGTCGCCATGTGTGACTTAATGGTCCACTAATCGTTTTAAAAAGTGTAATACAAACATTATTAGCGTTGTCAAAAACAAAATTTGAAAAGATGCTGATAGAGAATGTCATCGTCCCTTGCCTTCTATGGCTGCCAACATGACTTGAAGTCATTTCTCAGAAGCAACCTCTCTAACTAGAAATTTACCTGATTTTTAAATCGTAAAAATCATCTCCGTGACATAATTCACAACAAACAATCTGTCCTGTTTCCTCAGTTTCCTTTTTGTAATGCCGAAATTCTATCTAATCTATGGCTCCTCACAGGAAGTAAATGGTGAATTTCCCATAATCGGTTAGGCAGAACAAAAATCTGCTGGGAGTGCGATTCTTATTCTCTGCTGAGAAACTGCTTGAGAACAGTCGAACATCATCGTATTTTTGTGGTTTACTCCTGGGAGCACTCCAAAGTTAGAACAGTTTGTAATATTGCTACATTAATTTGTGGTGTGAGCGGAACTGATAGACAAGACCATAAAAGTGGGTTAAAAGCCGTGATCTGTCTGGGGACGTTAACCGTGGATTACTGGGCAACTGTTTCATCAGGTAACTAGTCTAGGTTTACCACATTACCAATCAGACTGACATTGATTATAATCTTTTACAGTCATACAGCAACCGGTAATATATCTATATATAAAAAGGAGAATTTAAATAAAAAGAAAGAAATCAGTTTATATTTGGAAATTTATTTTAAGATTGTTCATTGAAATTTCAGCATATTATACGTGAGTTATAACTGAGCTGGTGCCTTGTTTAAGGATTGTAAAAATGTGAGATTTTAATCTTACGGAACACATCAAATATGGAGCCAAGATTGGGAGACTGCATACAACCCTGCATTCACAAAACAACGCCCAAAGAACGTTGAAACATAAGCAAGAAGAAATTAACCACAACCAACAGATTCAGTTTTCACCCAAAGAAATTACGTTCATACCACAATCCTGTCCGTCATGTAATTACCACACACTGGTATACTAAATTCATATTAACTCTTTGTGAAGTCTTCGCAAAAAGAATAGCTGAGGGCTACTTTGATGATTACACCACATGCTCCACGTGGTCAATTTGGTTTACACAAAGCGTACAACTCCACAATAATTTTGATAATTAAAATACATTAGATCGAAAAGCAATTGACAAAAGCAAAACCTTGAACTGGTTACTAACGTCTTACTATTAACCTGATGGGTCAAACAGTTATATAAGCACGTGGTACTGGTCTCGCAAAGTACACTCCACGTGGGTTGAACATAAAGAAAAGCATAAAGAAAAGTTGCTATATTGTAAAATATTGTCCAGACGAGACGTTATAATCACACAAGCATTCACATTTAAGAGTGATGAACTTAGTTAGAGTTACTGATCAACACGTGGTTCCACTTTACTCGCAAAGTAATGACAAACCAACTACCCCAAAATAATCTGAACTTCACACGAGAATTACACTACGCTGCAATTTAAGATAACCTTAGATATTTTAGAGCTAAACCCGAGATAAAGATGATTAAATTTTCAGTTAGGCTGAACTTAACAAATCCATTGTCCTATGGACTTAGCAGACACGCGCTTACCCGGAGATCTTACCACTTCAGACGCTCGCCACCGCCAGACTGCAACTCTCTACCGCCCAGCGTTCTTCCTGAGGGTGGCTCACAAAGACAAACGGAAGTGGCCAGAGGGGCAGCTTCCTATACCAACATGACAACGGACGGACAGAACCATACTAAGGATAGAAACCTCTTTGCTTTTAGGAAGCGTAGCTACCTGTTCCGACGTTGGTCCTACTGTTCTCTAGCAGACAGGCTTGTCTGCTACCCTCAAGCATGCAACTACAAATACATTTGCTCATTCATCCTCTCACACAGAAGGGAAGGGGGATGACAGTATCTTATCATATACAGTATATAACAGAAAGCGGATGTAGGTTCCGTATGAGACTGTGTGACATGAATTACATATAAACTGTGTTTTAAAGTGTAGTAGTGTGTCAGATCGTTCTTGTTTACGTGTAAAAGTAACACGTTCCACTACTCAGTCTTCTCCCAGATAGTCAGAAACGCCACAGTAAATTTAGAAGAGGAATTTATTCCATAAATGACAACAGATTTAAGAAATCAAACATGAAAGGAATCCAACAGAGACCTTTCATAACCCCAACGCTCCGGGAAAAGACTGTGCAGGGAATTTTCTGGCCATGCTAGGACTTTCCCAAGCAGGCTTCTCACACCCTACTTAAACCAAAAGTGTAAAAAAAAGGCAAAAGGTCACCAGCTACTTGCTAAAACACAATAATTTCAACAAATCTTTAAAATCTACTAATTTCAAACAGAAAAAAAGGAACACAATCTGTGACACCTATTTAAAAGATAGTGTAGACCTAATTCGGTCAGCAAGTATAAACAATGGTTCCTGTGTCATTAATATGAAAACAATTTCTGGTTGTTACCCTTATGGAGTTCACCAGTATTTACTCATTGCAAGAGCCAACTGATCACAGGCAAATTTATGACTGATTATTAACAAGCAAAATTTATGAAAATAGCAAAGATGCCACAGCAATTAAAAAAGAACATGAAATAACATCAGTATCATAAAGCAGAACATTACAATGCACAATCCGCAAAAGCAAAAAAAAAAAAAAAATGATAAGAGAAAAAACATGTTTTACAAAGTGGTTATCGCAAAAAAATTCTATATCGTATAAAACTAGTAATTTGTAGAATTAAAATAACTATGTGGCACAAATTAGTCACTCTCCTATATTTCAATTAGCTAGCAAACAATGAGCACTGTGTCATTATACTGAAACTTCAATAATTATGTGATTGTTACCCTTAAGGGGTTCCTCACAGTAAATATGCCCCATGCAAAGGCTAATCGATCACAGTCCAATGAGAATAAAAAGCTATCTGACTGATAAACGAAGCAATGCCACAGCAATGAATTTACGAAACAAAATATCACAAATCTAATACATCACACAAAAACAAACATTGATAAATAAAACAGTACAATAGTCAACATCTAAAACAAAAAAAAACACCTATAAATAAAACACCTGCAAAATACAAGAGTCAAAGTCTAAAAAAGATAAATAGAACACCTGCAAAATACAAGAGTCAGTCTAATAAACACCAATAAATCGAATCCCTGCAAAACACACGAGTCAAAGTTTCTGTGACAGAAACACACGTATATGCATTGAACTAAGAACCGTATAATCACCGTTCACTGATACACTCACTAGTTCCACTGTTCCGAGGCACAATATAAGGGGAGGGGAAGGGGGTGCGTCGCCGCAGCTGTCAGTAGGGATTTTTGTCCATCTGTTGCGTGCAATCCCGCCGTCTCTGCCCTCTCATGAAGTTTCTCTTGGTGGTCTGTGTCACGTACATCTCGATTTGGTTCCATGTTTGTGTTGTCAAATTCGTGCGGTATCCTCGATTGACACGCCAGGTTGATATTCCTGGGCAAGGATGACACTTAATGGCTCTTCTTTTGTGCCACCCTTAGCGACCAGAGAACATCGAACCATGATTTACTGTCGCTTGACAGTAGGCATCCGTCAGGAAATGTCGATAGGCGTCGTTGACGTCTGCAAGTTTCTCTGGACAGTATGTGTCAAAAGGCTCCACGCCCCTTGTGTTGTTTCTCCGCGGCCGTCTCGTCACGGTCGCGTGCGTGTGGTGCGTTGCCAGCAGATGGATTTCCGCGCGGTGGACCGCTCGCCCATCTCAGGTCATCGCCTCGAGGAAGGGTCGCCCGGGGCGGCCGCGCATTAGCTCCAGGTACAAGGGAAAGTGTTTGCCGCGTACCCTTCTTTTGTTGTCGGCCGCGCTCCCGAAGTGGCCTGGCTGACAGAGTGTCCTGCTGGGAAACCCGCCAGTTTACAACTAGTCCGGCTGCTCGCGCTGTCTCTTAAGAGTTTTGCCGGTTCGCTTTCACGTTCTTAACTGCATTCACAGAAATTTTTCATCATCCTTATGTGATTACACAATGTCATACATAATACCACTTAGTATTGTCTTTCACAATTTTTAAGAACAAAGTGAGACTTTATTTTTATAAAAAAAAAATTATTAGATGAATCGACAATATAAAATAAAATTTAAATGACTTGACAATGTAAAAAAAATAAAAGTGAAATGACTTTACAATGTAAAAAAAATAAGAATTAAATGAACTGACAATATAATATTTAAATCCACACCACTAATGTGGTTCACTTACGTTTTAATAAATCCAATGCTACTTATTAATTCACTAAAATGAATAGGATTATGCCTTGTGCAAGTATAGGTCAGGACAGCATAGGGTTCACATGTTATTTACACACACATACATGCACACCTGTTGTCTATTCTACAAACTAACTACCCATAAACATGCATTACTCAATATTCTACTTCTATCCACTACTAGTTAAGCCAATAAGCTACTTCAATGCTATTTCCACACCGTGTATATACCACTACAACATTGTTCTAATTCGTCCTCTTCTTGACGCTCGCGGCATACGTCTTGTCACATGATAAATATGGAGAAACTTTCCTTAAACATACACAGTAAAAAGAACAATGGTTATTTACACACCAAAACATTTATACCAGTTCGCACACCTGAAAAGAGACTCGCAATTATACATTTATCATTCTCATATATTCACACATAAAACAGTAAGAAAATTTCATCTAAAATTACGTTATCACAAGAATTAATCACACAGATGGCTCTGAGAACGGTAAAAATGTCTGCACTATACAAGTTATACTACATTTTCTTACCCATTTTGCTGCGATTTCGTTCCTTCTTTAAGTTACCTCTCGCTTCCAAATCAGTCATTTCGCCTGTGGTGATTATTCTGGATTCATTTCTCATGAATGGCAAAATTGTGGTCACCTCTATTCTGTAAAACAGTATCATCTTAACATATTGAACTTACAACAGACACAAAAGATCCGAATCCTCCTGTAGTTTAAATGACAAATGTTTTGCTTCATCCTTATTACCTTAAACCAAGCTTTCCTTCGCTCCCATAATCAAAATTATTTAATCTTCCTCTACCTTCAAGAGGGAAAATTTCCTCAGTACGCATCATATAGGCTGCAGTGCATCCCGCACCAGCGAAAACAGTAAGCTGTAATGCTCACAGCATCAGCAAAACACATAAACGTCGCTTTTCTAGGACAAGTATTAACGCAGAATAATTTTTTAGGCTTTGGCTCAACATCAATCAAGACTACAAAAAGGATCCATATTTCCGTTCCATTCTCCATTTGCTGAAAAGCTGCTCGTATTTGACTGCCACAATAATATTTCAGGGCGACGTAAATTACACAAACCACAATTCTTCTTTCACCTTGAAGGGAATCAATCTACTTACGAAATCCACAGACAGCACTTTACGTACTCAGCTATAAATAACAAAAAAGACATATATCATCAATATTAACATATCATCGCATATTGGGAAGCCAATGGTTAAACAATAGTATTATCGCATCCTGTTTTCATGATTCCAAACTTACTCATTCCTTTCTCAGAGTTCTCCCATCTTAAAATATTCATACAGCACGCATACTATAGTAAGAGATCCTCATTTATACTGACAGATATAGAATAGTAATAGATAGATAGTAGCACTGAAAGCAGAAAATCGGAAACAAGGCTACTAACAGCTGGGGACCTGGGTTTGCCAGACCCATAATACCCACAGATCGGATATTCCCCTGAGTTTTGCATTAATTCAACACAGATCTTGCTTCTCTCAGGAGCGACTCTTTTCAATTTACACAAAAAAAAACAAACAGCATTTCACTCGTTCACAAGGAAACCTTTTATGTTCACATTAGAACCAACCTAAATCCTAATTGCACAAGGGAAAAAAAAGCAAGAAACATCACATAGAAACATCTTTATCATTATTTTTACCAACGTATTATTCAAAATGCATATGTCACAAATTTAAACTAATCAATTGTTTCTCTTCACTATAAACCCTACGTACTCATTTGCCATGTCGCTCATTTGTTCCGATTGGCGCCTTCTGGGCTGATCATTTGTCATTGCCGGTTTCGTTCATTTCCATTTACTGGATTATGTCTATGGTTGGCCGGCCGAATTTCAACATCATGTGGGGCTCCGCCTACAATCCTACTCCCACTGTGTTCATCGTAGTAACGATGCTGGTTGCCGTACCTGTTGCGTTCACGATCTTGTCCACGCCCTCGATCATTTTCGTTGTTCCACCTGTGTTCGCGACTGTTACCCCAGTTTCTATACGGCCGGTCCCGATTATTGTTCCGTTCGCGTCGCGACGACCAGTCACGCCGTTGATTAGTACTACGGCCACGACTGCGATCGCGCTGCTGTGCCCCGTAATAACTTTGTGCCTGATTAGGCGGGCATTCTGCTGTATTATATCCCAACTCTTGGAGAAGTGTTTTAAACGTTTCCACGTCCTCTTTGCATCGTCCCGCAAGAATGACGTGGCGCAAGTGCATCGGCAATTTGGTGATGCATATCCTAATTAGTTCCGCAGGCCCGTATGGGTCGTATAAAAATTGATTTTCCTGCAGCATGTGGTCGAATAGGCGTGCAGGACTGCCGAAACCAGACTGGTTCAGCTCGTGAATCGCTAAACTGTTGTCCGCTATTGTGTTGCTAACGGACGTGGGACAATGCGTTTCCGCCTCTTGGACCCTCGAGAGTACCTGCTGGTGTTTCCTTTGGCATTCTTCTCTCAGCACTTGGAAATTCCTAAGTAGATGTTCTTCGCTCTCTTTAGATTCGGCATCGCCACTCTGCTTGCCCTGTTCTACGGCTTGCAGACGGTCATCGATTTGTTCAAATGTACGGCCTAATTCTTGGATCGATTTTTCTGATTTCTGCATCATTTGTTCGCCTAGCTCTCGGATCGATTTTTCTGATTTATGTGTCATTTGTTCGCCCAGCTCGCGGATCGATTTTTCAAATTTATGCGTCATTTGTTCGCCTAGCTCGCGGATCGATTTTTCAAATTTCTGTGCGTTTTCTTTATTTTGTTGCAATAAGGCTTTCATGAGTTCTGCCAGATCATTTTGGTTAGTAGGAGGCAAATTAATTTGTGGCTCTGATGTGAGCCCGTTCGTGCTGTTCTGCATTTCGTCTGAAGTATTTCCCATTGCATTTTCGGAACCGCCCGACGCGTTAACATTCGAAATCAAATTATCCCCTTCGTCCATGTTGCTTAAGTTGTCGGACCGCTTACTTTTAGTTTGGTTACGTGTCTGTATTAGTTCAATTTATACCCAGTACGCAACACACTAATCACAGTAAATGTATCCCCCAAAAATTTCGACAGTTACACGAAAGGTACCCAACCTAGTACTCACTTTTTCACACGCAAAACAAATTTTTATCTTTGATCGAAACAGTGGAATTTACAAGCGAGAAAAAAAAAACCACACACACATATAAAACACACAAATATAGAAACAAAACAACAAGACAAACAACACAACGCCGCTCAACAACGCAGTGAATCTTTAGAAAGTCTCCTCAGAAACAACGCAGAAGTTGTTTGAGCGCTGTAGGGAAAAAAAATTAAGATTATATAACGCTTGCAATCTAACGTCTCAGAGATTCCAGAGTCTAGCGGAATCACAGAACAGGGTCGCCATGTGTAATATTGCTACATTAATTTGTGGTGTGAGCGGAACTGATAGACAAGACCATAAAAGTGGGTTAAAAGCCGTGATCTGTCTGGGGACGTTAACCGTGGATTACTGGGCAACTGTTTCATCAGGTAACTAGTCTAGGTTTACCACATTACCAATCAGACTGACATTGATTATAATCTTTTAGTCATACAGCAACCGGTAATATATCTATATATAAAAAGGAGAATTTAAATAAAAAGAAAGAAATCAGTTTATATTTGGAAATTTATTTTAAGATTGTTCATTGAAATTTCAGCATATTATACGTGAGTTATAACTGAGCTGGTGCCTTGTTTAAGGATTGTAAAAATGTGAGATTTTAATCTTACGGAACACATCAAATATGGAGCCAAGATTGGGAGACTGCATACAACCCTGCATTCACAAAACAACGCCCAAAGAACGTTGAAACATAAGCAAGAAGAAATTAACCACAACCAACAGATTCAGTTTTCACCCAAAGAAATTACGTTCATACCACAATCCTGTCCGTCATGTAATTACCACACACTGGTATACTAAATTCATATTAACTCTTTGTGAAGTCTTCGCAAAAAGAATAGCTGAGGGCTACTTTGATGATTACACCACATGCTCCACGTGGTCAATTTGGTTTACACAAAGCGTACAACTCCACAATAATTTTGATAATTAAAATACATTAGATCGAAAAGCAATTGACAAAAGCAAAACCTTGAACTGGTTACTAACGTCTTACTATTAACCTGATGGGTCAAACAGTTATATAAGCACGTGGTACTGGTCTCGCAAAGTACACTCCACGTGGGTTGAACATAAAGAAAAGCATAAAGAAAAGTTGCTATATTGTAAAATATTGTCCAGACGAGACGTTATAATCACACAAGCATTCACATTTAAGAGTGATGAACTTAGTTAGAGTTACTGATCAACACGTGGTTCCACTTTACTCGCAAAGTAATGACAAACCAACTACCCCAAAATAATCTGAACTTCACACGAGAATTACACTACGCTGCAATTTAAGATAACCTTAGATATTTTAGAGCTAAACCCGAGATAAAGATGATTAAATTTTCAGTTAGGCTGAACTTAACAAATCCATTGTCCTATGGACTTAGCAGACACGCGCTTACCCGGAGATCTTACCACTTCAGACGCTCGCCACCGCCAGACTGCAACTCTCTACCGCCCAGCGTTCTTCCTGAGGGTGGCTCACAAAGACAAACGGAAGTGGCCAGAGGGGCAGCTTCCTATACCAACATGACAACGGACGGACAGAACCATACTAAGGATAGAAACCTCTTTGCTTTTAGGAAGCGTAGCTACCTGTTCCGACGTTGGTCCTACTGTTCTCTAGCAGACAGGCTTGTCTGCTACCCTCAAGCATGCAACTACAAATACATTTGCTCATTCATCCTCTCACACAGAAGGGAAGGGGGATGACAGTATCTTATCATATACAGTATATAACAGAAAGCGGATGTAGGTTCCGTATGAGACTGTGTGACATGAATTACATATAAACTGTGTTTTAAAGTGTAGTAGTGTGTCAGATCGTTCTTGTTTACGTGTAAAAGTAACACGTTCCACTACTCAGTCTTCTCCCAGATAGTCAGAAACGCCACAGTAAATTTAGAAGAGGAATTTATTCCATAAATGACAACAGATTTAAGAAATCAAACATGAAAGGAATCCAACAGAGACCTTTCAAGTTGTTTTCTTGTTAACACTACTGGTAATGCTACCTAGGGGTGCGTGTAAAAGGTGTTAAATGACATACAGCATTAACACTGCTGCAATCTAAGCTTTATTTTCAAAGGGCATGAGTGACTACTGATGCCTCTCTTTACTTTTAACAGGACACCTATCATTGACTGATGCCCTTACAAAAATAACATTGTTTCTCAGAATCTTATAGACTGTTCACTAACGGACGGACTGACAACCCTATAATATCAGTTTGTGCAGTTACAAATGTAGTACCTGAAACAATATCAGACTCAGAATCATCAAATTATGGAATTACGCTAATTATCGAATTATGCTATTTTAAAAATATACGATTAATTAACAGCGATAGGGATTCCTAATGAATGTGCTCCCTAATAAGTTCAGTTGCGATTCGAGTGTAATAACATCCGGAGATACTACCAGCAGCTCTGAAGCACAGACTATTGTCGCAAAAGGAAAAGTCAGACGATCAGCAGCCTCTGAACAAAACACCCAATGTGTGGGAGAGGATATTTGCAGCAATCTGTTATCAGAAGTAGGCTGTAGTTTGTCACTGGAGGATTTTAATTGCTGCTGCGTCCGTATTGTTTATGTCTGTGTCACGCTCTGAAGATTGCTTACCAGTTGCACAAACAGAAGTTAATATAGGAAGAAGATATTCGTGAGAGATGACTATTTAATTTCAAGTGCAGGGTAAACACTAATAACGTGTACGCCAAGCGTCAGCATTTATCCTTGAGAGCTTGTGTAAAAACACTCTCCAGAACTTAGAATTTTTGCAACGTATCCAGATGATAATTTTAACACCCCTGTGACTGAAATTTATAATCTTGATTTGCTTCTTCAACTACAATGTCAACAGATAACAGAAGATCATGTGACTTCACCCTAACGCAATTATGTTAAGATGTCAGTTAAATGACATTGTCCACAATCGCTTCTTTGGCTCAGGGGTACGCATGACAGGGTTTGTCTGATATTTCAATAAAAAGTTGAGTTGGATGTCTCTTCGAATAAAAATCATCTATGACAGCTGATTCGTGACAGTGCAGTGACAACCACTGTGAAGGAGTGACGAGAGGCTAGGGGATTTTGACTAATGCTGAGATCAATTAGCATATACTTCAGCTAAAACGAGACATGTAACGAAAACATATAATACATAATGAATTTTTACTCTTCAGCGCTGATTTGAAAATTCCGGCCATATTACAGCTGTGAACGAAGCAGGGACTTGTACGTGGAACGTTCGTCTTTCGTCGGCAAGTGCATTACCAACTGAGCTATGTAAGAACTTCCTTGCGAAGCAAAGGTTCGGTGTTCGAGTTCCTGTCTGGAATACAGTTTTAATCTGCCATGGAGTTTCATATACATACAAATTATAAGCGATAAAATTGTACGTAGGTGAATTATAATATGATGAAAGACACAACATATTATACGGTATTTATGTCTACATTTGCTCTGCAGTTATGCGAAATTCTTTATATCTGGTCCTATCAGTTACTTACAGCCCTTTTTTTAATTCCTCTCATACGAATTTGGATCTTGTTTTAGCTTGATTTCAACCTATAACTTTTCCCATTAGTCTGATTGATTCGATGTACGTGAATATTAAGCTACACCTACATTTCCAAAGGTTCTTTTGACTTTTTTTTTAACTGCTTATCGACCACTTTTACATTCGTACAAGGCTACCTTCCATACAAATACCTTAAGGAAGTCTTCCTAGCACAAAAATTTGTATACAAAAAAGCACTCCGTCTTCAGGCCAAGATTGGCCTACCGGGACCATCCGACCGCCGTGTCATCCTCAATGGAGGATGCGGATAGGAGGGGCGTGGGGTCAGCACACCGCTCTCCCGGTTGTTATGATGGTATTCTTGACCGAAGCCGCTACTATTCGGTCGAGTACCTCCTCAATTGGCATCGCGAGGCTGAGTGAACCACAAAATTTGTATTCACTGTTTACACTTCCCTGTTTTCAGAACCGCTTTTCTTGCCGTTATCAATCTGAATTATATATCCACTTTTCTTCGGTCATAGTTATTTTGCTGCCAAAGAACCAAAACTCATCTACTACTCTTCGTGCGTATTTTCTTACCTAACTCTCTCAGTACAGCCCGATTTAATTTGATTACATTTTATTAATTTTGACTTACATTGTTGACCTTGTAACAGTGTTTCAAAACAATATCCACTCCAAGTCCTTCGCCGTATGTATTAGAATTACGTTGTCATCAGCAAATGTCAAGTTTATATTTTGCTTAAATTAATTTTGTTTCCTCTTTCAAAATCTCTACGTTATTTCCTTTACTGTTTCCTCGGTGCAGATAGTGAATAACACCGTGGATAAGCTACAACTCTGTCTCATTAACTTCTCAAATACTGGCCCTCTTTTAATGTCTTTTGATTCTTAGAACTACAGCCTTGTTTCTGTACAACTTGTAGTTAAGCTTTTAATGTTTTAAAGCAGTTACCTCAGAATTTCAAAGAGTGTGTTCTAGTTAATATTGCGAAAAGCTTTCTGTAATATACAAATACTATAAACGAATGTTTTACTTTCTTCACTCTGTAAACTAAGACAAGTCTTGGAGTCACTCTTGCTTCACATGTTCCTAGATTTCGGTGGAACCCAAACTGACCGTCTACTGTTAGTATTTCCATTCTTCTGTAAATAATTCGCGTCAGTATTTTGCTACCATAGCATATTTAATAGTTGGTGTAATAATTTCAGAACAATGAGCGCAGTTCTTCTTTGGAATGGGAATTATTATACGTTTCTAGAAATCTGATGGTATTCCGCTCATATCATATTTCCCTCATATTTTGTTTGTAGGAAAGTGTTAAATTTTCTCGCTGTATGTTTCATCAGTGTAACAGTGTATATGGTAGATGATTCGGATATCATCAAAAGTTTGGCACGGTGTGTATCCCGTGCATCTTAATTATTCTGATGGAATGTCACCAGTTACCATTGCTTTGTTTCGACTTAGGTCGTTCAGTTCTCAGCCAAATTCTTCTTGTAATACGTCACCTGTCCCCTCTTCACCAACTTCCTCTTCCCATTCCGTAACATTGTCTTTAAGTTAGTTTCTTTTCTATAGCCCTTGCGTATATATCTTCCACTTCTCAGTTTTCCCTTATTAGTTTAGTGTTAGCTTTCCATCTGACCTCTTAATATCTATCTAATCCTTAACTTTCCTCCAGAGACCTCTACTGTTTTCCTATAGGTGGCATCTATCTTTCCCGTGTACACGCATGTTTCTACAGTTTTGCAGCTCTGGCCTAGAGAATCCTGCTTCGTCAATTTGCGTTTTCTGTTAATCTCACATTTTAACCACCTGTATACCCGTTCCTGCTTCATCTGCGTTTTATGTACTCTCATTCTTTCAGTTAAATTCAGTACCTCGCGTATTACTCAAGCATTTCTAATGGGCTTGACCTTTTTGCCAATTTGACCCTCTTGTGCATTTGCTATTCCGTCTCCCAAACTATCCATTTGTCTTCCGTAGTATTTCCGCCCTCTGTTTCATTCACACAACGGTTTTATAATGTTCCTCCTGAAAATCTCGACAAAGAACTTCGGTATCAGGTTGTGACGATACGATAATCATCTTCTCGCATTAAATAATACAATAACTGGTGTAAATTAAACTTGAAATAGTTGTACCTAACAGTTAACATAGCGCAGCTGTGCTAAAATATGTAATCATCTAACCGCTGAGTATTGTCAGCGAGTGCAACAAGGAGATGGCGATTGGCCACAGTGTGTCCCAGAGCCGTGTCGCCCGCATTGCCCACTTTCTTGTTTTGTGAGAAAGGTAAATTTTCTTCATATACATTGTACCACTGAGGTGACAGAAGTCATGGGATATGCACATATAGCCGGCCGGTGTGGCCGAGCGGTTCGAGGTGCTACAGTCTAGAACTGCGCGACCGCTACGGTCGCAGGTTCGAATCCTGCCTCGGGCATGGATGTTTGTGATGTCCTTAGGTTAGTTAGGTTTAAGTAGTTCTAAGTTCTAAGGGACTGATGACCTCAGATGTTAAGTCCCATAGTGCTCAGAACCAATTGAATTGAAATATGCACATATACAGACAACGGTAGTATCGAGTACACAAGGTATAAAAGGGCAGTGTACTGGGGGAGCTGTCACTTCGGTGAATCATGTGAAAAAGTTTCCGACGTTATTTTGGCCGCACAGGAATTAATAGACTTTGAATGCGGAATGATCGTTGGTACTAGAAGCATGGGAGATTTCTTTTCGGGAATGGAATTCAGTTTTCCGAGATCCACAGTGTAGAGAGTGTGCCGAGAATATCAAATTTCAGGCATTACCTCTCACGACGGACAGCGCAGTGGTGACCTTCACTTAACGACCGAGAGCAGTGGCGTTTGCGTAGAGTTTCAGTGCTAACAGGTAAGCAACACTGCGTGAAATGACCACAGTAATCAATGTGGGCCTCACGACGAACGTATCTGTTATGACAGGGCGGCAAAATTTGATGTTAATGGTCTGTGGAAGCCGACGACCTACTCGACTGCCTTCGCTAACAACATCATATCACCTACAGCGTGACAATATCGGTTGGACCATACACAACTGAAAAACATTGGCCTGAGCTTATGAATTCCGATTTGAGTTGGTAAGAGCTGATGGCAGGGTCAGAGTGTGGCGCAGACCCCACGAGGCCGTGGACCCAAGCTGTCAACAAGGCAGTGTGCAAGGTGCTGGTGGCTCCCTAATACTGTGAACTGTGTTGACATGGAATGGACTAAGTCCTCTGGTCCAACTGAATCGATCATTGACTGGGAACGGTTACGTTCGGCTGCTTTGAGAGCATTTGCAGCCAGTCACTGGCTTCGTGTTCCCAAACAACGATCAGGCTTGTATGGATGACATTTCTCCAGGTTACTGGGCCACAATTATTCGCGACTGGTTTGAAGTATATTCTGGGCAACTGGAGGGCTTTATTTGGTCATCTAGATTGCCCAACATGAATCCCATCAAGCATTTATGGGGCATAAATGCTCCACCGGCAACACTGTCGCAGTTATCGAAGGTTACAGAGACAGCATGGCTCAATAAGTCTGCACAGGGCTTCCAAAAATTTGTTGAATGCCTTCCACGTCGAGTTACTGCACCACGCCGGGCAAAAGGAAGTCCGAGACGATGTTAGGAGGTATTCCTTGACTTTTGTCACCTCAGTGCACCTCAGTAGTATATGTTGTACGTGATTCGTGTAACGTTAATGTTTCTAAAATTGCGAAAGAATAATAGTTATGAAGAAATAGCCATGAACGTAACCGGTAATTTCGTAGTTTATTGATCCACAACGTACGAAACTAGCAGAACTGTAAGATAATGAAGATCTGAACTGAAAAAATACGGCGTCCGTAAAAAAATTCCGGGACTGATTCTATTTGTGACGTTTAAGCGACGTCAGTTGAGTGACTTCAACCATCAACTGTAAACAACAGATATACATTCGACCCGTCAGTTGTGAGCTGGCAGTGCTTAGTGGTGGACGTGCCGCTGCAGTGTGTTGACGTTGTTGTGTTAAAAATCGCAGTGATGCAACATCTCCTAATCAAGTGTCCAAGACATTCTCCACGATGTTTGGAAGAAGAGAAAGTATGTGCAAATATATCCAGCACTTCTTGACTCCATAACAAAAACGACACATGGACGCCTGTGATGACTTGGATGCAATGCAAAATACGGGCAATCTTTTCTGCTAAAAAAAAATCATCATGGATGACGAGAATTTGTCTTATCAATGCGAACGTACCACTAAACTACGAACTGCTGAAATATGTATGAAGGGGCAACGCTTTACTAATGTAAATGGCATTCAAGCCAACGTGACATCCGTATTGAACAGCATTCCTAGGAATGCCTTTTTCTGGCAGTTTAACACGGTTACATGAACGTTCTGCGTTGTATGCGCCCTCAAAGGCTCAGCATTCGATTTCTGAGTACGGGCTAGGTGATCACGGGGTTCCTGAGGAGTGATAAGTACCGCCAATATTGTGTCATTGTAAGCTCTGCGCATGCTTCAGCGACCACTGTACGGCGCGGTGGTGAAACGTTGCGTGCCACAAGAAACGGGGCTCTTGGCAA
The DNA here is from genome assembly GCF_023864345.2 of Schistocerca serialis cubense. NCBI lineage: Eukaryota > Metazoa > Arthropoda > Insecta > Orthoptera > Acrididae > Schistocerca > Schistocerca serialis. Next base: position 723,374,188 of record NC_064641.1, read on the forward strand.
GGTCTCCCGGATCTCGGGGATGGTGAGAATTTCTGTTGAACACGCTCTCCAGCTATCATACACGGCGATGGGATGAGTGGCTGTTGAGGTGGAACAGTCGGTATCGGGAAAATTCTGGGAAACTTCCGCACCTCACTTGTATAAGGCATACTCTGTCATGTGAGGCTATGTCTGAGTGGACTCTCATTTCCCTAACTGCCTTCGAAGTTAAATTCTCCACTCCCAGCGGAATTGGTGTACCGCTGGTGGGTATTAACACCCAATCCAACAAGAGAGCTACTGTGGCCAGTCGTCCAGACTCAGAGATTTTTCAGAGTTCTTGTGTTAATAGTAGGAAGCGTTTTTAATAATTTAGAGCAAAGAGAGCAGTTTTGAGAAAATTTCCCTTTTACACATTCGAAAAGGTTTAGAGGGCATTGCTGGCACTTTAAAATCTGTCTTGCGGTTGTGCCATGGGACGCTGTTGACAGAAACTTCTAGGTTTCACCCACTGTAAAATCTCTAGATAGCTAAATATCTTAGAAAATATTCAACTGAAACGAAGCTCCAAAACACCTTGAACTACAGCAAAGGTGTTTTGTCAAGCAGAGGTCTGGCAGATATCGCCATAGAGGAACTTAAAGCTGAGTGGTTCCAAGAAGGCATTGTTGATGTGCAAATTGTAATGTAAAGGGTGGATGGCGGTCTGATCAAGTCAGACTCGTTTATATTTAATTTTAAAAGGATGAAACGTCCAGAGCACATTAAGGCACGTTTCCATCGCCTAAGCTTGCGGCCTTACATACGCAGTCCTACAGGCTGTTTTAAATGCGCTATGGCCACAATATTCTCGCTTGTAAGGGCGAAGCCACTTGTGGCAAATGTGGTAAGGCCGAAAAGGATGGTTGTACATCTCTGCCTAGTGTTTCAGCTGGTCTGGCGATAGAGCCCATGGCCTCGCTGAGGACACCAGGTAGAGCCACTGTCGCCGTATTTGCGGGGCCCCTGGCACATCCAAAGGGGGATTTCGTACAGAATCCAAAATGCCTCTACCGGCGCTGCGGCAGTTCCTATAAAATCTTCCCAAGCCAAACAAGCAAACGAGAAGCTTCCGCTGCAGGCTAAAACAGCCACTAAACCTTCAGATGTCGTCGACTCCATTCGACCTAATGGTACAACTGCTTCTTCTTCAGAGCCAGTAGCATGTGAAGTCTCACAGGGGCAACTACCTCGCCTCAAGACTGAACCTCCAACCATTGCAGTCTCCTCATCCGTGCATAGAGACAGGTGAAAATGCAACACCTGTTATAAATGCTCCTAGTATTACAGTGGGACGTGACTGGGTTCAGGACTCATGTTGAATAACTGTAATTCGTAGCACAGCCACGCGCCTTGTGCATGGGTTTACAAGAAAAGCATTTGAAAGTCGCTGACGCCCCTGTGCTAGGGGGATATAGTCGCCACTGAAAAGATGACAGCTGGGGAAAGAGCCAAGGAAAGGATTGCTCTGTTTGTCAAGAATGCATACCATTCTTCTGCTCTCTCACTGGTTACTGATCTACAAGCAACAGCCGTTGAAGTTCATGTAAGTCAGAAGATTGCTATATGCTCTCTGTATCTATCTCCACAAAATGTCATAAACTCTGTGGTGTCACCGGCAGACACCACACTTGCTAGGTGGTAGCTTTAAATCGGCCGCGGTCCGCTAGTATACGACGGACCCGCGTGTCGCCACTATCAGTAATTGCAGACCGAGCGCCACCACACGGCAGGTCTAGCACTCGCCCCAGTTCTACAGACGGCGTAGCTAGCGATGCACACTGACGAAGCCTCGCTCCTTTGCAGAGCAGATAGTTAGAATAGCCTTCACCTAAGTCAATGGCTACGACCTAGCAAGGCGCCATTAGTAACATTGCATGTATCTACAGAGTCTCCCTTGTATCGTCAAGAACGATGTATACAAATGATGGATTAAAGTTAAGTATTCCAGTAGCTACGTACTTTTCTTTATAGCACTCATAACGTATCCTGTTTCAGACCTCACGCCATCCTGCGTGAGCTTATAGCGTGTATTTCGGTCTCCTAAAACCACACTGTATCGGCACTTTCGGCACTTCTGTCGACACATCAAACTCTAAGACTCTCACGCAATTTGCAGAATAACTCCCCCACTCATTTCTCCTACAGCGTGACTTCAGTGCCATTAATGTATTGTGGAACTCGAGCTCACCTTGCCCAAGGGATCGAGTTTTGGAGAGCCTCATGGTGTCTCATGAGCTGTTCTTCCTCAATACGGGGAATCCTACTCATTTCTCTGCTCAGCCATCAGCCTCTATCTCTGCTCTCCAGCTATCCCCGATTCTGCTCAGTGGGAAGCAACTGATGACCTCCATTCCAGTGACAGCATGGATCCACCTACCGGATGGAGCATTACTGTAAAGCATCCGCTGATATGTATGGTCAGCAGAGCTAATTGGATGCTGTTGGGACAGCTGCCTGTGTCTGAAGATCGAGGCGGCGTCCAGGAATGGGTCGACAACATCATACGAGTGATCCACCATGCCCATGACTTATCCACAAGTCATCTTAGGAGGTAACCTGTATCTTGGTGGACTGATAAGTGCTGCTCAGCAATTCTGGTCAGGCACGTGGCTCTACTACGATTTAAATGCCGCCCATAGGAATACAGTCTTGCAACCTTTCGAGTCGCGAGAGTCATGGATCGACGCTTGATTAAAGAGGGGGAGAAAAGGTCGTGACAAGCATTCGTGAACTCTATCAAATTCTCACTATCTTTCTATAAAAACATGGGAAACAATTAGGAGGATTTCCAGTAAACACAGTAGTTTACCCGTAGCAGAAGTGTTTTGAGAGTGGTTCCTCAAAAACAACGTCGGGGATATTGGACAGACGATGGCAGAGCCTGTGGCGACTACTGGCATTGTCAGCCAGCATATAGGGCTCCGCCGCTACTGCATGATCGTAGAGAGGGGCCGGAAGGACGTCAAATCCAACAAATACTAGTCTTAGAATTACAATTTCTCTATGTGGGAGTTGTATTCGGCACCGTCTGAGGATCATTATACTGGTCTCGATTACGACCTAATCTGTAACATCATGATTCGACATTTGCTGGTAGCGTCAAAGGAAATTTTTAATTTGATATGGTAGACTGGCTAATCTCCTAACACGTGGGTGGAGGCAATTTTGACATCTCTTGGCAAACCTGGTAAAGATCGAGCGAATCCCACTAGTTATCAGAGTATCATCTTAACGATTTGTGTAGCAAAGACCCTGGAACGAATGGTTAACATTCGTCTAGTCTGGATGTTAGACACCGGGCAACTCGTTAGTATTGCTCAGTGTGGATTCCGGAGATTTCGATCCACTTTCGACAACCTGATCCTCCTAGAGGCGGCTATCCAGCAGGTTTTACTATGTAAACATCACTGTCTCAATGTATTCTTTTATACCAGTAAGGCGTACGAAGCTACTTGGGGACAAAATAATCTAGATCAGCTCCACCAATGGGACTTTCGTGGCCACCTCCCTTTCTTGACATGGTCCTTCCTATCTCAGCACTGTTTTTGGTCCCGAGTTGGTTACGTGCTGTCGAATCGTCTTGAACAACAGGTAGTGTTCCTCAGGGCAGTGTTCTAAGTGTTACACTCTTCGCCACAGACGAAAACAGTAGTACATCTACGGTAAGGAGTGCGGTACGATGCTCCTTAGTTGTGGACGATTTTTCAGTTTTCAGTTTCTTCTCTAGTATTGCGACAGGGACTCATCAGTTGCAACTTACAACACAGGTTAGACGAATGGGCTGCAAAGACGGGTTCCCAGCTTTCTGCAGATGTGTTTGTGTGTGTTCCTTTTAATTCTTCTCGTCGTATTTCTATTTCACCTGAATTGCATATGAGGGACACCATTCTACATTTTAAAGACTCAGTGAGTTTTATGGCCATCATTTTTGCCTAAAAACTTTTGCGGTTACAACACATGAGAGATCTGAAATGCAGAACCCAGAAGAAACTGAATAATATAATATAAAATTCCTTAGCCACAAATATTGGGGAGTGAATGGAACGAGTCTGCTCCTGTTTTATAGGATTTCAGTGCGATCAAGGCTAGAGCTGCTGCGGTCGCAGGTTCGAATCCTGCCTCGGGCATGGGTGTGTGTGATGTCCTTAGGTTAGTTAGGTTTAAGTAGTTCTAAGTTCTAGGGGACTTATGACCTAAGATGTTGAGTCCCATAGTGCTCAGAGCCATTTGAACCATTTGAACCAAGGCTAGAGCATGGGTGTACGTTGTGTGGATCAACGAGGCCTTCTTATATGAAGATCATTGACCCTATCTGCTAAGAGGGTATTAGACTGGCCATTGGTGCTTACAGGACCAGCCCCATACCCAGTCTATGTGCCGAGGCTGAGGAATCGCCACTCGTCATCCGGCGGCATCTCTTCATGGTGTGTCAGGTATGTAAGGTCCTACTGTTGCTTTCCCGTCTTCGGGACACCTTTTCTCAATCGTCCACGAGCAACAAGGCCTTTGGGATCCGCATGCAGTGTGTGGTGGAGTCACTTGATGCGGAACAAGTGCAACAGAAACTTCTGAGCTTTAACCACCTGCCACCTTGTTTAGTGCAGAGGTCCACATAATTTTCGATTTAGTGCAGTAAAGGAAACGTTGCACTCCTGAACATGTTTTAATACATTTTTCCTGGCATTTCAGCTCAGCACCACAACTCTGTAGCTGTGTCTCAACAGGGGACTTTGTTGGTTGCTCTGTTGTTTTCCGTGATCGTGTTCCTAAGATCCGTCAGCTCTAAGACTTTACTGTCTTCAACGCGATCTTGCAGGCACAGGGACAGATGATACATGCTTCGAGTGCTACATTTCTTGTGTGCTCCGATTACCCTAGATCCCTTAATTCCCTAAACGATTGTATGCAGCAGATAAAGTAGTTCAGAATATCCAGGATGCCCTCCTCCATCTACAGACGCTGGGGAAGGAAACGTTTTTATGCTGGGTGAGAGATCACATTGGATTGCGGGGAACGAAAGGACAGATGTAGTAGCCAAGGAGGACTATCACGATCCTCAGTTAATTGAATGTGCCATTCTCCCATTCCCTCGCATGCTATCGTCTCGCTGTCGAGGTAGAAAGTGATGCGTCGATGGGAAGAAGAATGGCTGGAAGTGACATATAATACGATGACTGTAGAAAGCCCAGAATGCGGCAGTGGCATACCTTCTTCCAGGCAAGCAGATGGGAAAAGTTCCTTCATACATGTCTTCCCATAGGTTCCAGCCCCACGATGTAAGGCTTCTGTGGCGAGAAGACACTCCAGTGTGTAATGCTTCTGGCGAGCTGATCACACACAGTGCACTACATTTTAGTAGACTGTATTCTATTTTTGGACCAAATGGTGGCAGCTCATTTGCCGACACACTCGACCACTATTTTAGCTGAAAATCAAACCGATGTGGTACGACTTTTAAAATTTTATGAACTGTCTGCCTTGTTCCCTAAAATTTTAAGAAGACGTATATAATGTATTATCAGAGTGTATGGCTTATCTGTGTTTTGGTATGTGCTCATCCAACCGCATACGTATTCCTGTGAATCTGTTATAGTATTCCTTGTTTTTCCTTAACAGCTTTAGAACATTTGAATGCTTTTAACACTGCCGTCCATTATGTGAGCTAGTGTGATCATGAAGATGATCATGGGGAAGACAGAATGTGACTAAATTAGTTTTATCTCAGATTGCTTCTCATCGCTTTTCTCGCATTTTCTCCGTTTTGACGACATTAGTTCCCGCTAATTTCGTGAGGGCGCTGATAACCTAACCCACAAAGGCGTACACAAACACACACACACACAAACACACACACAAACACACACACACACATACACACACACACACACACACACACACACACACACACACACACACACACACACACACACACAGGGTTATAGACCTACTCATGTGGGAGGAGACTATGTAGGAGGAGGAGACTATGTAACATAGAATACATGAAGCATTGAAACCTCTATTCCAAATTTTTTTCAAATTATTTTTACTGTAGCGTTCGACAATATAAAATGGTGCAAGCTGTTCGAGATTCTGAAAAAAGTAGGGGTAAGCTATAGGGAGAGACGGGTCATATACAATATGTACAACAACCAAGAGGGAATAATAAGAGTGGACGATCAAGAACGAAGTGCTCGTATTATGAAGGGTGTAAGACAAGGCTGTAGCCTTTCGCCCCTACTCTTCAATCTGTACATCGAGGAAGCAATGATGGAAATAAAAGAAAGGTTCAGGATTGGAATTAAAATACAAGGTGAAAGGATATCAGTGATACGATTCGGTGATGACATTGCTATCCTGAGTGAAAGTGAAGAAGAATTAAATGATCTGCTGAACGGAATGAGCAGGCTAATGAGTACACAGTATGGTTTGAGAGTAAATCGGAGAAAGACGAAGGTAATGAGAAGTAGTAGAAATGAGAACAGCGAGAAACTTAACATCAGGATTGATGGTCACGAAGTCAATGAAGTTTAGGAATTCTGCTACCTAGGCAGTAAAATAACCAATGACGCACGGAGCAAGGAGGACATCAAAAGCAGACTTGCTATGGCAAAAAAGGCATTTCTGGCCAAGAGAAGTCTACTAATATCAAATACCGGCCTTAATTTGAGGAAGAAACTTCTGAGGATGTACGTCTGGAGTACAGCATTGTATGGTAGTAAAACATGGACTGTGGGAAAATCGGAACAGAAGAGAATCGAAGCATTTGAGATGTGGTGCTATAGACGAATGTTGAAAATTAGGTGGACTGATAAGGTAAGGAATGAGGAGGTTCTACGCAGAATCGGCGAGGAAAGGCATATGTGGAAAACACTGATAAGGAGAAGGGACAGGATGATAGGACATCTGCTAAGACATGAGGGAATGACTTCTATGGTACTAGAGGGAGTTGTAGAGGGCAAAAATTGTAGAGGAAGACAGAGATTGGAATACGTCAAGCAAATAATTGAGGACGTAGGTTGCAAGCCCTACCCTGAGATGAAGAGGTTAGCACAGGAAAGGAATTCGTGGCGGGCCGCATCAAACCAGTCAGTAGACTGATGACCAAAAAAAAAAAAAAAAAAAAAAGTCTCATACGTTTTTGGACTGGTGAAGTGTGTGAGAGTTTGCAGGGCACTCTCACTTCTAATTCGGAGTTATGCCACTTTTGTTCTTAGGGAAGATGATATTCATTAAGATTTGTCTTCATACATCCTGATGAAATTGTGGGTAGTAGTTAACGCTCTTGCTTGCGTGCTCTAGTGAAGGAATAGCTGTAAGCCTTACCTGCGTTCAAAGGAATAGGGTGCCGATGAAAACGAGTGCAGTAAAAGAGCACGGTGACAGTGGGCCGAGGGGAGCGCGATTTTTCTGTGGAACCTGGGTGGAAACACTTCCAGACGGCCGAGTTCTGCGGTCTCATTGTGCAGGCACGATGGTTGGCGTTGGCGTTGGTCGGGAGGCATCCGCGTCCAGGTAGAATGACCAGCGCCGAGAAGCCGCCGCTGCAATGGCCAGCGCATTGTAGACCGGCAGTAAAGCAGAGGATGGGCCCTTGTTAGGCAGGAAACTGACAACACAACTTTGAGTGTTATGCAGATTTCTGTGGGATAGTCACTGGCGCCCAGACGTCCAGACTCTGTTACAAAACATATTTCTGAAAGAACAAATCTTTTAGCGACCTTATGGCCACTTTGAAATTGACGCAACAGGGGAGACAACAAGCTTTTTATGGATGGGTGTTGTTCCTGGTCATGTTGTTAGCAAAAGACATGGCGTAAACGAATGGGAAAGATGCCACGAAGTTTAATCTTTTACCCTTTTCTCCCAATTAACTTTCAAAGTCTCTGACTGGTCAAATCGCCGTATGCACAGCAAAGGCCACTGTCCCAGTTTCAAATGCCGTGCTCAAGCTCGTGATTCGCTTGTGCTAAAGTGGGGGACGTGTAAGATGTAAATGTGCTTTGCTACCGAGCTGAGGAGGAAAGTGGACAGAAAGAGAAGCTCACTCTTGTACTGGCGCTTCGCTAGTGAAGAACTGCAGGTCTCAACTTAAGCGGTGAGACTTTTGTCCTTTACTAGTGTGTCACTTAGAGCCTGTACCAGTCGCCTTCTGACACGTCAGCAGCACTGCTTCTAGCATCACGCACACCACGAGTGATGCGTTGGTGTACTTATTTGTCTTGAGTCAGCCGTCTGAACATCTGACATATTCCGTCACGCATAGTCGTAGCGTGGAATCAAACTGGTTTGGCAGACCAGCAAATGGGTCCATCTGCACACTGGAATCCACTGGGGATTCAGAGGCTCATAGGAAAGTACCTGCGTTCCGAATTAACCGAACGCGAGACCGCGTACTTGCATTTTTCGGCGCTCGCCATAAATAACAGATTACAGCCGTCCTTGACTTCAGTCGCCAAATGCATCGTGGTGTGCTGCCCTGACCAGCAGGAGGGTAAGGTATTCGCTACCTCGGCGTAGCGCTCCAATATACACTCCTGGAAATGGAAAAAAGAACACATTGACACCGGTGTGTCAGACCCACCATACTTGCTCCGGACACTGCGAGAGGGCTGTACAAGCAATGATCACACGCACGGCACAGCGGACACACCAGGAACCGCGGTGTTGGCCGTCGAATGGAGCTAGCTGCGCAGCATTTGTGCACCGCCGCCGTCAGTGTCAGCCAGTTTGCCGTGGCATACGGAGCTCCATCGCAGTCTTTAACACTGGTAGCATGCCGCGACAGCGTGGACGTGAACCGTATGTGCAGTTGACGGACTTTGAGCGAGGGCGTATAGTGGGCATGCGGGAGGCCGGGTGGACGTACCACCGAATTGCTCAACACGTGGGGCGTGAGGTCTCCACAGTACATCGATGTTGTCGCCAGTGGTCGGCGGAAGGTGCACGTGCCCGTCGACCTGGGACCGGACCGCAGCGACGCACGGATGCACGCCAAGACCGTAGGATCCTACGCAGTGCCGTAGGGGACCGCACCGCCACTTCCCAGCAAATTAGGGACACTGTTGCTCCTGGGGTATCGGCGAGGACCATTCGCAACCGTCTCCATGAAGCTGGGCTACGGTCCCGCACACCGTTAGGCCGTCTTCCGCTCACGCCCCAACATCGTGCAGCCCGCCTTCAGTGGTGTCGCGACAGGCGTGAATGGAGGGACGAATGGAGACGTGTCGTCTTCAGCGATGAGAGTCGCCTCTGCCTTGGTGCCAATGATGGTCGTATGCGTGTTTGGCGCCGTGCAGGTGAGCGCCACAATCAGGACTGCATACGACCGAGGCACACAGGGCCAACACCCGGCATCATGGTGTGGGGAGCGATCTCCTACACTGGCCGTACACCACTGGTGATCGTCGAGGGGGCACTGAATAGTGCACGGTACATCCAAACCGTCATCGAACCCATCGTTCTACCATTCCTAGACCGGCAAGGGAACTTGCTGTTCCAACAGGACAATGCACGTCCGCATGTATCCCGTGCCACCCAACGTTCTCTAGAAGGTGTAAGTCAACTACCCTGGCCAGCAAGATCTCCGGATCTGTCCCCCATTGAGCATGTTTGGGACTGGATGAAGCGTCGTCTCACGCGGTCTGCACGTCCAGCACGAACGCTGGTCCAACTGAGGCGCCAGGTGGAAATGGCATGGCAAGCCGTTCCACAGGACTACATCCAGCATCTCTACGATCGTCTCCATGGGAGAATAGCAGCCTGCATTGCTGCGAAAGATGGATATACACTGTACTAGTGCCGACATTGTGCATGCTCTGTTGCCTGTGTCTATGTGCCTGTGGTTCTGTCTGTGTGATCATGTGATGTATCTGACCCCAGGAATGTGTCAATAAAGTTTCCCCTTCCTGGGACAATGAATTCGCGGTGTTCTTATTTCAATTTCCAGGAGTGTATGTTTCTCAGCACCCTGTTCTTCCGAACCATATTTTTCTTTTTGGAATGGTAGAATAGAGATTGTTGACGGTGACGTAGTTTTTGTGCCATAACCAGGATTCATGTGTATGAAGTCAGATAAAGCTATTAGAGTTCCGGTTAATGTCGTGTGTCGATCCCCAGCTGATCACTTTGTCCAGCATAGACACCATGTTAGTGAAAGAGTTTGTCCAATAAAAATGTTTGTGTGACGTTACTTCAGTCATTTTTGTTGTCTTGTGATGTTAAGGATGAATAAATCTATTGTCATTTAGATCACAAATTTTCCTTGAGTTCTGATTAATAGTACCTTCCCATTTTATTATTAAAGTCCAGATTTTAAACGTAAGTAGAAGACTTTCAAACCTCTATTCCAACTTTTCTCTAATTTTAATAATGATGTCTCATAAGTTTTTGGACTGGTAGAGTGTATTCTCCTACATAACACAGATAATGAGGGATAGATAACAAACAAAATCAAAAGCAAGCAATATCTTAGAAATAGCCTGCTACTGACTACTTGTCAGACAACAACACATGTTAGCAAAGATAAATGTTCGACACTTGAGTAAACAATGTATTTTGCCCTTCACGCCGATATTGATCAAATTATTGTCTCTTTTCCATTTACACACTATGTCGCTTTACAAGGTTTAGTCATAATCACAACTGCAATCGATAACCTTAAAATTTATATTATTGACAGGTGTTTTCACTTACGCTCTGAAGATAACAGTCGACGTTCACATATTTTACTTTCAATTTGATACTTTATAAACTTGGTTAACTAAATAACGTTTAACATTACTATCTCACTTCTAACGGTAGAGTATATTTGTATTGAAAAGAATATTCAAAACAAAAGTATCGGTTATACAAATATCCACCCTTTGTGTCTTAGTCGTAGCATGTCATTCTAGATATTTAATACTTGTACGGTACTCGCCGATTTTAATGACAAAAATATACCGTTTATGCTTATTACTGTTTTAATTCGAACCTTCACGACGTAAGCTGTAGAACATCATAGCTTCAGAATGTGAATATTTATCTGTGACTTTTGACACTCTAATTTATCATTTTTGCAAATGGTGCGTATGTGTTCCCTCCCGTTCTAATTCCAGAGTCTCTCCATATGTATAACGATTCACTTGTGCAGTACAAAAGATTTGATGTCATCATGTATTTTCTTCTTTATACCAAGAGACTGATTATGTGCTAGCGATAAGTCATTTTTCAGGTACATGTCATCGGTTTTGCATAAAGGGATACTTCAACGATACTTCAGTCTGTAACAATGAATGACACTAACGAAACGAAATCCGTTACGAATGTCTTACGTATTTAGGCCGAATCTGTTTAATATAACTTCTAAAGCAACACCACAAATTCTGTTATAGCCTTATAATAAGGTCTGGTATAGATAAATGTTCAGGCGAATTAATGTCAGTAAGAGAAACTTTTATTTGCTACGTCAGTTTTTCATAGTGCAGCACCCACGAGAGCGTGATGAAAGGAAATGCCTCTGAATTCTTTTTATTCTGTTCACAGTGTCGGTTGAAGTGTTACACGTCCTACATTTTACTCGATCAACTTTCCCGTTTCGTTGACGCAGTTGCAACCCTCTGACGCTGGAGGGGTGTGAATTGTGACGTTTTAACATGGCGATGTGTAGCGTAACAATGTCGGTACGTGAGAAACGGTGTGCTGTAATCGAATTCCTAAACGCGGGAAATTTCTTCCACACGTACAGTAAGCTCTCCTTCAGCATGACTCTGCCTGGCCACACACGAACGCTGCGACACCTGCAACAATCCGACGCCTTGGATTCACTGTCATCGCTCACCCTCCAGACAGTCACGAAGTAGCTCCATCCGATTATCATTTGTTTCTCAAATCTACGGGACACCTTGGAAGATTTCACTTTGATGTTGACGAAACGGTGCAAGCAGAGGTGAGGTTGTGGCTCCGTCAACAAAGTCAAACATCAAACATTCTATAGTGACGGTACGAAAAAACTTGTCTCTCATTGGGAGAAATGTGTTCGTCACCTTGTCAACAGTATTGAGAAATAAATATGTAGACACAAGGAATAACGATGTAGAAAATTAATAAGCCATTTTGTACCTTGAAACAGAAGTGGTCTTATACCATGGAACATGGGACAGTTACAATGTTTTGTAATGTATTAAGAATTTCACCTGTCTAGAAAAAAGAAATTAGTTTAAGCTATAAATAGCTTCTATGTGTTTAGCTTTCAAATGGTTTCCAATACCACTTTTGCTTGATTTGATTGAACTTACTGATTACTTGCCTGCAATAGTGTAACAATATGACAGACAGACTATTAAATGCAACACTGCAAACAATTTTTCGATTGCAACGCTCTTAAATTTCAGTAGGATATGTGTTCCTAGGTACTGACAACTTTGTAGGAACATATTGTCACTTTGGCAAAAACCATATTTTTCATGGATAATTTTTTAATTTCAGAGAAACAATGCAAAACAAGTGAATGACATCGTTTAAAAATGGAATAATAAATTATTCAAGTTCTATTACAGGACTGGCTAAAGCGAAAATCAGAAAAATGTACCAAGATTAACTACTCTCCCCTGTTACTACTACGCTGCCATAGCTTAATATGTTTTGGAAAAAGGGCACCGCATCCAGGCGCGTAATGGAGCCCCTTAGGGAAATGGCAGCAAGAGAGGGGAAGAAAACCAATGTGCACTCAGTGTGCATACCGGGGGGAGTCATTCCAGATGTGGAAAGGGTCCTTCCGGATGCCATGAAGGGTACAGGGTGCACCCATCTGCAGGTGGTCGCTCATGTCGGCACCAATGATGTGTGTCGCTATGGATCGGAGGAAATCCTCTCTGGCTTCCGGCGGCTATCTGATTTGGTGAAGACTGCCAGTCTCGCTAGCGGGATGAAAGCAGAGCTCACCATCTGCAGCATCGTCGACAGGACTGACTGCGGACCTTTGGTACAGAGTCGAGTGGAGGGTCTGAATCAGAGGCTGAGACGGTTCTGCGACCGTGTGGGCTGCAGATTCCTCGACTTGCGCCATAGGGTGGTGGGGTTTCGGGTTCCGCTGGATAGGTCAGGAGTCCACTACACGCAACAAGCGGCTACACGGGTAGCGGGGGTTGTGTGGCGTGGGCTGGGCGGTTTTTTAGGTTAGATGGCTTTGGGCAAGTACAGAAAGGGCAACAGCCTCAACGGGTGCGGGGCAAAGTCAGGACATGCGGGGACCAAGCAGCAATCGGTATTGTAATTGTCAACTGTCGAAGCTGCGTTGGTAAAGTACCAGAACTTCAAGCGCTGATAGAAAGCACCGAAGCTGAAATCGTTATAGGTACAGAAAGCTGGCTTAAGCCAGAGATAAATTCTGCCGAAATTTTTACAAAGGTACAGACGGTGTTTAGAAAGGATAGATTGCATGCAACCGGTGGTGGAGTGTTCGTCGCTGTTAGTAGTAGTTTATCCTGTAGTGAAGTAGAAGTGGATAGTTCCTGTGAATTATTATGGGTGGAGGTTACACTCAACAACCGAACTAGGTTAGTAATTGGCTCCTTTTACCGACCTCCCGACTCAGCAGCATTAGTGGCAGAACAACTGAGAGAAAATTTGGAATACATTTCACATAAATTTTCTCAGCATGTTATAGTCTTAGGTGGAGATTTCAATTTACCAGATATAGACTGGGACACTCAGATGTTTAGGACGGGTGGTAGGGACAGAGCATCGAGTGACATTATACTGAGTGCACTATCCGAAAATTACCTCGAGCAATTAAACAGAGAACCGACTCGTGGAGATAACATCTTGGACCTACTGATAACAAACAGACCCGAACTTTTCGACTCTGTATGTACAGAACAGGGAATCAGTGATCATAAGGCCGTTGCAGCATCCCTGAATATGGAAGTTAATAGGAAAATAAAAAAAGGGAGGAAGGTTTATCTGTTTAGCAAGAGTAATAGAAGGCAGATTTCAGACTACCTAACAGATCAAAACGAAAATTTCTGTTCCGACACTGACAATGTTGAGTGTTTATGGAAAAAGTTCAAGGCAATCGTAAAATGCGTTTTAGACAGGTACGTGCCGAGTAAAACTGTGAGGGACGGGAAAAACCCACCGTGGTACAACAACAAAGTTAGGAAACTACTGCGAAAGCAAAGAGAGCTTCACTCAAAGTTTAAACGCAGCCAAAACCTCTCAGACAAACAGAAGCTAAACGATGTCAAAGTTAGCGTAAGGAGGGCTATGCGTGAAGCGTTCAGTGAATTCGAAAGTAAAATTCTATGTACCGACTTGACAGAAAATCCTAGGAAGTTCTGGTCTTACGTTAAATCAGTAAGTGGCTCGAAACAGCATATCCAGACACTCCGGGATGATGATGGCATTGAAACAGAGGATGACACGCGTAAAGCTGAAATACTAAACACCTTTTTCCAAAGCTGTTTCACAGAGGAAGACCGCACTGCAGTTCCTTCTCTAAATCCTCGCACAAACGAAAAAATGGCTGACATCGAAATAAGTGTCCAAGGAATAGAAAAGCAACTGGAATCACTCAATAGAGGAAAGTCCACTGGACCTGACGGGATACCAATTCGATTCTACACAGACTACGCGAAAGAACTTGCCCCCCTTCTAACAGCCGTGTACCGCAAGTCTCTAGAGGAACGGAGGGTTCCAAATGATTGGAAAAGAGCACAGATAGTCCCAGTCTTCAAGAAGGGTCGTCGAGCAGATGCGCAAAACTATAGACCTATATCTCTGACGTCGATCTCTTGTAGAATTTTAGAACATGTTTTTAGCTCGAGTATCATGTCGTTTTTGGAAACCCAGAATCTACTATGTAGGAATCAACATGGATTCCGGAAACAGCGATCGTGTGAGACCCAACTCGCTTTATTTGTTCATGAGACCCAGAAAATATTAGATACAGGCTCCCAGGTAGATGCTATTTTTCTTGACTTCCGGAAGGCGTTCGATACAGTTCCGCACTGTCGCCTGATAAACAAAGTAAGAGCCTACGGAATATCAGACCAGCTGTGTGGCTGGATTGAAGAGTTTTTAGCAAACAGAACACAGCATGTTGTTATCAATGGAGAGACGTCTACAGACGTTAAAGTAACCTCTGGCGTGCCACAGGGGAGTGTTATGGGACCATTGCTTTTCACAATATATATAAATGACCTAGTAGATAGTGTCGGATGTTCCATGCGGCTTTTCGCGGATGATGCTGTAGTATACAGAGAAGTTGCAGCATTAGAAAATTGTAGCGAAATGCAGGAAGATCTGCAGCGGATAGGCACTTGGTGCAGGGAGTGGCAACTGACCCTAAACATAGACAAATGTAATGTATTGCGAATACATAGAAAGAAGGATCCTTTATTGTATGATTATATGATAGCGGAACAAACACTGGTAGCAGTTACTTCTGTAAAATATCTGGGAGTATGCGTGCGGAACGATTTGAAGTGGAATGATCATATAAAATTAATTGTTGGTAAGGCGGGTACCAGGTTGAGATTCCTTGGGAGAGTGCTTAGAAAATGTAGTCCATCAACAAAGGAGGTGGCTTACAAAACACTCGTTCGACCTATACTTGAGTATTGCTCATCAGTGTGGGATCCGTACCAGATCGGTCTGACGGAGGAGATAGAGAAGATCCAAAGAAAAGCGGCGCGTTTCGTCACAGGGTTATTTGGTAACCGTGATAGCGTTACGGAGATGTTTAATAAACTCAAGTGGCAGACTCTGCAAGAGAGGCGCTCTGCATCGCGGTGTAGCTTGCTCGCCAGGTTTCGAGAGGGTGCGTTTCTGGATGAGGTATCGAATATATTGCTTCCCCCTAC
Organism: Schistocerca serialis cubense; assembly: GCF_023864345.2. Classification (NCBI taxonomy): domain Eukaryota; kingdom Metazoa; phylum Arthropoda; class Insecta; order Orthoptera; family Acrididae; genus Schistocerca; species Schistocerca serialis. Next base: position 723,390,051 of record NC_064641.1, read on the forward strand.
TTATACCTCCAGAGGAGATCACGAATGTAAAATTAGAGAGATTAGAGCGCGCACGGAGGCTTTCAGACAGTCGTTCTTCCCGCGAACCATACGCGACTGGAACAGGAAAGGGAGGTAATGACAGTGGCACGTAAAGTGCCCTCCGCCACACACCGTTGGGTGGCTTGCGGAGTATAAATGTAGATGTAGATGTAGATGGCACCTCTGCTTTAGTAGCAGTAGTGGTTTTTGTGGTAATGTAATCAAAGTGGCCATTTAAATAAATATGACACGCAACACCCGTCATAAATACGCTGACCTGGAGATTAGTTCGGCCAAAAGGAATGACGATTATAGTTAAACATCCCGTCGACAACCAGGTCATTAGTAACGGAGGACATGCTCGAATTACGAAAGGGTGGAGAAGCAGATTGGCCGTGCCCGTTTCAACGGACGCAGCCCTGCGTTTACCTGGAGTCATTTTAGGGAAATCACGGTAAATCACGTTGGCCCGACTCGTAAACGAATAGTCGTCCTTTCGATTCCGAGTCCTGTGTGCTAACCCCAGCGCCACCGTTAGCGCGGCCTGGGACTCAGAGATCGCGGGGATGTAACAGGAGCAGTGAATGCAGAGGCAATACCCGGTCACCTAAAAAGCAGTTATTGTGGATCAGGTTCCTGTCCAATATAGATATTGCATATGCCACCATCGAGCTGTTAAACCACATTGATCATTTATGCAGACGGAATGGTGGGGATTTTTTTTTTTTTTTTTTTTTTTTTTTTTTTTTTTTTTTTTTTTTTAACGAGCCCCGGTACAATCAAGGGAGTTATATGGTGTGGTAGACCTCCATCTCCCATGCATGAAGAAGGTTCCTGTTTTTACCTGAAGGGCACGTATGAAGGGCAGGAGGCAGATTCCACATTCCTAGATTTCCGCTTGTATTTGACATGGTGCAACGCTGGCAACTGTTAACGAAAGCACATGCGCACGGAATAGGTTCCCAGAGATTGTGTTCAAATGTGTATCTATTTCTAAGGGACCAAACTGCTTAGGTCATCGGTCCCTAGTTTTACGTACTACTTAAAGTAACTAAAACTAACTTACGCTAAGGACAACACACACACCCGTACCCAAGGGAGGACTCTAACCTCCGGCGGGAGGGGCCGAGCAGTTCGTGACATGGCGCCTCAAACCGCGCGACCCCTCTGCGTTGCTATGACTGTGTCGGAGACTCCTTAAGTAGCGGAACCGAGGATCTTATCCTCGGCGCAAGTGTTCATCACATACAAGGGCATGTTTCCTTAAATATCGTAACCATCCGGCGAACAGTCCGGACACTTGGATGATGTCGTCCCGGATACCAAGCAACATACCATAAGACTCGCCCGTTGGGCTTTTTGATCACAACAGCCATACATCAACACGATATCGACCTTTCCCGCAATTGGTAAACAGTCCATTTTAGCACGGGTAATGTATCACGAAGTAAATACCGTCCGCACTGACGGAATGTTACGTGATACCACGTAATTATAGGTTTGTGACTATTACAACGCCATCTATCACAAAGCGAAAAAAGTGGTCCAGCTAAAGATTCATGTTTCCTTACGTAATTCACGAATATGTAATGAAAATGGGGGTTCCTGTTAAAAAAAAAGGCAGTTGATATCCGTTTGACCTATGGCAGCCCCATTCCACGGGCCAACCATAGCGCCATCTGGTTTCCCCCTTCAAGCTAGACGATTTTCGTTCTTTGTAGGTTTTTCGTTTGAGGCTTATTTCGTGAGATATTTGGCCCGGTCACTATCAATGGACCACCCTGTATATGACAGACAGACACAGAAAGATAATGACAATGAGTTGGGCTGAATGAGTGAATGAGAAAGGGCAAGTGGGAGTGGATGGGTACGAGCGACTTACAACGATGGACTAGTGGGTGTGAGTGAGTTACAGTAAAGGGAGCTTGTGGGAATGAGAAATGAGTTTCACGATAAAAAACGCGCGAATATTTTCTCATTCCAAATCTTTTTCGAAAATTTTTAAAGGTGCTGTGGTAGGTAGACTGAGGCAGCTAGTACCTCACTTTTCAGGCAGAGTCTTTTATAATCAGGAACATATCCACAATTTTCCGTTGACCTTTTCTATGACTGATCTAATTCCTCCTGTTAATTCGTAGTAGTCGGTGCAAGTGTGTGATGTAGTAGAATGGCATCCCCGGTGGTACCAGAGTTGCGGTCCCCCCCACGTGACGTCACGGGTGGCGGGAACAGTGGCTGGGACGGCCTGTGCCTACGGCTGCCCCGCAGCGCCGGCCGTGCTTTTTGTGCTGCTAATGGAGCTGATGTCGGCCGGGCGCCAGCCGATTAATGCCGACGCGCCGAGCCGCTGCGTCGGGCCGCGGAGGATGCGACGGCGGGACGGCCGGCCACGTCACCGTCTGTCTCCTGCCGAGGCGTCGCGCCGCGGTCCACAGTCTAGCGCCCAGATTAGGCACGGGCGCGGCGAGGCGGGCTTTTTATTAAATGGGCTGCCGGGTGGCGCCTACGACCCACGGTCGGCGATTCGCGGGCTCCCACGCGCAGCGCGGCACCGCGCCGAGGCCCGGAAAGAGTTGAAAGTCTGCCCGCCGGCGTCCATTAGCCCGTGGCGCCTGCGCTATCTGCCAGCGAGCGGGCACAGGCCCTCTCCTAGGTTTGCCAGCCACCAGTTACAGCTCGCCAGTGACAGCAGCCCGTTTCCGTGTGAAAAACGCGCCCTTCCGACTGACGGATTGGTGTTCGTCCGAGTTAACTGAAGACCGCAACTTACGTCAGTCGTGCAGTGGTTAGCACACTGGACTCACATTCGGGAGGACGACGGTTCAAACCTGCGCCCGGTCGTCCTGATTTAGGCTTTCCGTGATGTCACTAAATCACTTCAAGTAAATTACGGGATGGTTCAAATGGATCTGAGCACTATGGGACTTAACTTCTGAGGTCATCAGTCCCCTAGAACTTAGAACTACTTAAACTTAACTAACCTAAGGACAGCACACACACCCATGCCCGAGGAAGGATTCGAACCTGCGACCGTAGCGGTCGCGCGGTTCCAGACTGTAGCGCCTAGAACCGCTCGGTCACAATGACGGGATGGATCCTGTGAATGGGCACGGCCGACTTCCTTTCCTAATACAATAGCACCGACAACCTCGCTGTTTCGTCCACTCCCGCGTATCTACCAACCAACCAACTTACGTCAGCACACTATCATTACCCGAGGTACGGTGCGGAAAGCTAGGTAACCTAAATTTTATGCCCATTGATAAATCGGCTGATTTTAGCAACTTGTAGATCCTAATCGTTGGCATTCCTCTGACTGTGTTCAAAAACAGCTTTAGTATTAAATTCATTGCCTGGAAAGGGCTATTTTGCGTAAAATGACTTTTGTACAAACATCGCGCCAGAAGAACTGATATGATAACTCATGGGATAGCAATTATCACACATACAAGTGGCGCAACTATCGCGTACACAAGGTGTAAAAGGGTAGTGCACTGGCGGACGTGTCATTTGTACTCATGTGTTTCAAGTGAAAAGCTTTCCTACGTAATACGACCGTAAGACAGAATTCACAGACTGTGAACGCGGAATGGCAGCTGGAGTTTGACGCACGAGACATCTCATTTCGGTTAAAGGCGCTGCAGTCTGGAACCGCAAGACCGCTACGGCAGCAGGTTCGAATCCTGCCTCGGGCATGGATGTTTGTGATGTCCTTAGGTTAATTAGGTTTAACTAGTTCTAAGTTCTAGGGGACTAATGACCTCAACAGTTGAGTCCCATAGTGCTCAGATCCATTTGAACCATTTGAACCATCTCATTTCGGAAAACGTTCGGGAATTCAATATTCCAAGATCGACAGTGTCAAGAGTGTGCCGAGAATACGAAGTTTCAGGCATTATCTCTCACGACGGACAACGTAGTGGTCAACGGCCTATACTTGGCGACCGAGAGCAGCGGCGTTTGCGTATTTGTCAGTGCTAACAGGCAAGCAACACTGTGTGAAATAACCACAGAAATCAATTTGGAATATACGACCAACATATTCGCGCTAATGGGTTATGGCAACAGGCGACTGCCGAGAGTACCTTTTCTACCAACACGACATAGCCTACAGTGCCTCTACTGGGCTCATAATCATACCGATTAAACCGAGGCCTGCTCGAATGATTCAAGATTTCAGACGGTAAGAGCTGATGGCAGGTATGTTAGGGTGTCCCATATCCCAAGAAGCTAAGAGCCCAAGTTGTCAACAAGGTAGTGCGCAACCTAGTGGTGGCTCCATAATGGTGTGCGCTGTGTTTACACGGAATGGACTGGGTCTTCTGGTCCAGCTGGATCCATCATTGACTGTAAATTGTTATTTTCGGCTACTCGGAGACCATTTGCCGCCATTCATCGTGTTCTCAAACAATGGTGGAATTTTTATCGGTGACACAGCTGTTCGCGATTGGTTTGAGTAACGTTGTGGACAATTTGGTCGTCCAGATTGCCCGACATCAATCCCATCGACCATTTATGGGACATAATCGAGAAGTCAGTTCGTTCAAAGTATCCCGCACAGGCAACATTTTCGCAATTATGGACGGCTATAGAGGCAGCATAGCTCAATATTTCTGCAGGGGACTTCCGACGAGTTATTGAGTACAAGGTGTAACAACAACAAGAACGCTGTACTATTGTACATATAAATAATTTTTTTTCCATCTGATTTTTCGTTAAACCTGAGTAATTAATGTTCTGATTTCATTTGTTTTCTTGTTTCATGCAATTGTGTTAAGAAAACTTAAACAATTTTCAATGTGAATATTAGGTACAGAAAGCTGGCTAAAGCCAGAGATAAATTCTGCCGAAATTTTTACAAAGGTACAGACGGTGTTTATAAAGGATAGATTGCATGCAACCGGTGGTGGAGTGTTCGTCGCTGTTAGCAGTAGTTTATCCTGTAGAGAAGTAGAAGTGGATAGTTCCTGTGAATTATTATGGGTGGAGGTTACCCTCAACAACCGAGCTAGGTTAATAATTGGCTCCTTTTACCGACCTCCAGACTCAGCAGCATTAGTGGTAGAACAACTGAGAGAAAATTTGGAATACATTTCACATAAATGTTCTCAGCATCTTATAGTCTTAGGTGGAGATTTCAATTTACCAGATATAGACTGGGACACTCAGATGTTTAGGACGGGTGGTAGGGACAGAGCATCTAGTGACATTATACTGAGTGCACTATCCGAAAATTACCTCGAGCAATTAAACAGAGAACCGACTCGTAGAGATAACATCTTGGTCCTACTGATAACATACAGACTCGAACTTTTCGACTCTTTAAGTGCAGAACAGGGAATCAGTGATCATAAGGCCGTTGCAGCATCCCTGAATATGGAAGTTAATAGGAATATCAAAAAAGGGAGGAAGGTTTATCTGTTTAGCAAGAGTAATAGAAGAATAGAAGGCAGATTTCACTACCTAACAGATCAAAACGAAAATTTCTGTTCCGACACTGACAATGTTGAGTGTTTATGGAAAAAGTTCAAGGCAATCGTAAAATGCGTTTTAGACAGGTACGTGCCGAGTAAAACTGTGAGGGACGGGAAAAACCCACCGTGGTACAACAGCAAAGTTAGGAAACTACAACGAAAGCAAAGAGAGCTTCACTCCAAGTTTAAACGCAGCCAAAACCTCTCAGACAAACAGAAGCTAAACGATGTCAAAGTTAGCGTAAGGAGGGCTATGCGTGAAGCGTTCAGTGAATTCGAAAGTAAAATTCTATGTACCGACTTGACAGAAAATCCTAGGAAGTTCTGGTCTTACGTTAAATCAGTAAGTGGCTCGAAACAGCATATCCAGACACTACGGGATGATGATGGCATTGAATCAGAGGATGACACGCGTAAAGCTGAAATACTAAACACATTTTTCCAAAGCTGTTTCACAGAGGAAGACCGCACTGCAGTTCCTTCTCTAAATCCTCGCACAAACGGAAAAATGGCTGACATCAAAATAAGTGTCCAAGGAATAGAAAAGCAACTGGAATCACTCAATAGAGGAAAGTCCACTGGACCTGACGGGATACCAATTCGATTCTACGCAGAGTACGCGAAAGAACTTGCCCCCCTTCTAACAGCCGTGTACCGCAAGTCTCTAGAGGAACGGAGGGTTCCAAATGATTGGAAAAGAGCACAGGTAGTCCCAGTCTTCAAGAAGGGTCGTCGAGCAGATGCGCAAAACTATAGACCTATATCTCTGACGTCGATCTCTTGTAGAATTTTAGAACATGTTTTTAGCTCGAGTATCATGTCGTTTTCGGAAACCCAGAATCTACTATGTAGGAATCAACATGGATTCCGGAAACAGCGATCGTGTGAGACCCAACCCGCTTTATTTGTTCATGAGACCCAGAAAATAATAGATACAGGCTCCCAGGTAGATGCTATTTTTCTTGATTTCCGGAAGGCGTTCGATACAGTTCCGCACTGTCGCCTGATAAACAAAGTAAGAGCCTACGGAATATCAGACCAGCTGTGTGGCTGGATTGAAGAGTTTTTAGCAAACAGAACACAGCATGTTGTTATCAATGGAGAGACGTCTACAGACGTTAAAGTAACCTCTAGCGTGCCACAGGGCAATGTTATGGGACCATTGCTTTTCACAATATATATAAATGACCTAGTAGATAGTGTCGGAAGTTCCATGCGGCTTTTCGCGGATGATGCTGTAGTATACAGAGAAGTTGCAGCATTAGAAAATTGTAGCGAAATGCAGGAAAATCTGCAGCGGATAGGCACTTGGTGCGGGGAGTGGCAACTGTCCCTTAACATAGACAAATGTAATGTATTGCGAATACATAGAAAGAAGGATCCTTTATTGTATGATTATATGATAGCGGAACAAACACTGGCAGCAGTTACTTCTGTAAAATATCTGGGAGTATGCGTGCGGAACGATTTGAAGTGGAATGATCATATAAAATTAATTGTTTGTAAGGCGGGTACCAGGTTGAGATTCATTGGGAGAGTGCTTAGAAAATGTAGTCCATCAACAAAGGAGGTGGCTTACAAAACACTCGTTCGACCTATACTTGAGTATTGCTCATCAGTGTGGGATCCGTACCAGATCGGTTTGACGGAGGAGATAGAGAAGATCCAAAGAAGAGCGGCGCGTTTCGTCACAGGGTTATTTGGTAACCGTGATAGCGTTACGGAGATGTTTAATAAACTCAAATGGCAGACTCTGCAAGAGAGGCGCTCTGCATCGCGGTGTAGCTTGCTCGCCAGGTTTCGAGAGGGTGCGTTTCTGGATTAGGTATCGAATATATTGCTTCCCCCTACTTATACCTCCCGAGGAGATCACGAATGTAAAATTAGAGAGATTAGAGCGCGCACGGAGGCTTTCAGACAGTCGTTCTTCCCGCGAACCATACGCGACTGGAACAGGAAAGGGAGGTAATGACAGTGGCACGTAAAGTGCCCTCCGCCACACACCGTTGTGTGGCTTGCGAAGTATAAATGTAGATGTAGATGTAGATTAATGTATATGTCAAATGTCAAACAATATTGTAATAGAATTGAAGTGTAACAAATGCTGAGACTGTTGTAAGATGTTAAAATTGTAATTGTGCGTCTGGTCCATACGTAGGCAATGTATTAGGATATGTAGAATGCAAAACCTCGGGTGAATACCCTGTCTGTAAGGGAGCGGTAAAACGAGTATGGCAGGCGAGCGCGGGAAAATGCACGCGGGAACTGTACGGCACAGTGGGCTCAGCAGTAGTAGTTGGAGTTTGGCATTGGTCTGAGCAACACGTTCTGGATCGAGGAGGCTCTCCTGGAAGACGTAGTTTTATTGAGCCTCGGGTATGCCGTTCCAACGCCCATACAGCATGGCAAAATTCCATAGGCACTAAACGGAAAAGTATCGCGACGCTATGAAGAAATAAAGTGCCGGTACGTCAAGAGCCATAGCTGTGGTTGTATGTGTGCTCTGTGCCTCGCCATCTCGCCGCCTGCCAACCGCCGCATCGATACAAACAGGTTGAAACTTTTAGTACTGTATTCGTATGGACCAGTGTTACTTTTGTTCCATACTGTTCAATAACAACTTAACAACAACTTAAATTTTACCAGAACTTTCCTATCGTTTAATTATCCTCACAACTAACCTAGACAGGGTCCTTTCCAAATGTTGTGCAATCCGAGTGTCCCGAGATGAAAAATTAAAATGTGTGTTGATAATAATTACTTGCAGACCTAACTATGTTAGAATGGTGTTTAAAGAACTGTTTTGTTAATGAACCAGTAAATGAATAACGAAGGTCTGATAAAGTTGGAAGATATCTTTAATATTGATTTAGTAATGAAGTTTAATTATTTCGAGACAGATATAAAGGTATTTAAATGAGTAGGAAATAAAGAGAGCAGTAACTCATATATTGCAAATCTTGAGCGCATAATGATGTCAGTAATTAATTTTTTTAATACAGTGATCACAACAGCTTCAGGTTCCCCCCCTCCCCTTTTTTTTTATTCATTTGAATTCTGAAGTGTTCTAAATTGGTTTGACTAGCAAAAGTTAAAGTCAATATGTATGTCAAAAGTTATCAGTATTTTATCTTTATCAAAACTGACATTTTGTGTGTGGCCCCAAAGTGCTATTTCTAGGGTAACCTATGCCCGATTTTAATCAGATCAATAGACAGCACGAAGTTTGGTAGTATACATTATAGTGTAGTGTTATGTATTTATGGTTTTTCCATATTAGTACAGAACGTGAAACTATCAGTTCAGTAGATTTTCTGGTTCTAAAATTCTACTATATTATGCAGTGTTACTACTTGTTGCTTTGCACGAATATCTGCCAACTAGTACAGGGAAGAAACTCAGTTAATGCCTAATTAGGCTGGCGACCGTATTATTAACAAATTGGTAGCATCTGCTGTGCTTTCTTTTGTCCGTCCTGACGTGTAGTTGCATTTCGAACTTGCTTGACGTATCATTGTTATTACAAAGTGGGTGTAAGTCTGATTTGCCTCCATTCAGGTACACGCGGTCAATATCTATACAAAAATCCTGTCTCGTAAGGTGAAACCCATTCACTTATCATAGTACAGGCTTTAATGAGTATAGTGTGCCCCACGCGCACGTTACAAATCCACGTCGAGTTACTGCACTAAGCTGGGAGAAAGGAAATCCGATGCAATTTTAGGAGGTATCCCATGATTTTTGTCACCTCACTATGTATTAGTCGTCAACAGTGCTATAGCACTAGGAGCGAGTGTTCTTCGATCGGCTTATCGTGACGCAGCTTGTAAATGGGGTTGATAGTGTATATACAACGGTCTTAATACCACCGACAGTGTGGTGTCTTTACCTTTATCACCCTGTACTTGTTTACTGTAATGTCACCACATGTTATCGACAACGGCCAACTGCAATAGTATTGTGGCTGAGTACTGCAGGAAAACACGAACTGGCCCGCCTGTGTGGCCGAGGGTTCTAGGCGCTACAGTCTGGAACCGCGCGACCGCTGCGGTCGCAGGTTCGATTCCTGCCTCGGGCGTGGATGTACGTGATGTCCTTAGGTTAGTTAGGTTTAAGTAGTTCTAAGTTCTAGGGGACTGATGACCTCAGATGTTAAGTCCCATTGTGCTCAGAGCCATTTTGAAAACACGAACTTGATAGGAAGATTTCGGAGATTCTTCACTCATCTTGCTATAAGGGACCCATAGTCCTCGGTGATTCGTTACATCTACATACAATCTCTGCCAGCATAGCATAGGTCCCTTTTGCCACTAATAGTCATTTCCTTTCCCGTTCCACTCGCAAACAGACCGATGGAAAAATTACTTTCTATATGCTTCCGTACGAGCATCAATCTCTCTAATCTTGTATTTATGATTATTACGCGCAATGTACGATGGGAGCAGGAGAATCGTTCAGTAGTCACCCTCTAGTGCCGGTACTCTAAATTTTCTCAATTTCTCAAAAGCGCTGCTCGAAAAGAAAGTCGCCTTCTCTTCAGTGATGCCCACTTGAGTTCCCAAAGCATCTCCGTAATACTTGCACGTTGTACGAACTATCCATAACAAATCTAGCAGCCCGCCTCTGAATGTCTTCTATGTCTTCCTTCAATCCAACCCGGTACGCATCCCAAAGATACGTACGCTACAATGTGTCGCACTAGTGTCCTACATGCGGCCTCCTTTACGGATAAACCTCACTTTCCTAAAATTATCCCAATAAACCGAAGTCAACCATTCGCCTTCCGTACTACAATCCTCACATGATCATTCTACTTTATATTGCTTTTCAACTTACATCCACATATCATATCACTTTACAGCATTACTCCTGTATATTTAATCCACGACAACACGTTACCACACGCCACAGCATCATCAGCGAACTGCCACAGACTGATGCTCACCCGGTCCACCAGATCATTTATGCAAACAGAAAACAGCAGCGCTCATATCACACTTTCCTGTTTAGAGGAACTCTCATTTGTACGTTAATAGTAATACACAGCAGTATGGCTAACTTTACTGACGAAGACTTATTCTATGTGATTCACAGACTTTAGCACTGAAGTACGGCACGACACTATCGCAAGGTGTTCGCGCTGTGGCAGCACCCAAAACTTCATCACACTGTTGCTGCAGTACTCTATATTTCGTCTTGTACGTTTAGACGATTACGTAGTACCAAATTTTTCTCTGTTGTGAGGCTATCTACACAGAACAAAGGTAGCTGCGGTGATAAACTGAATGCAAATGAATTAAATTACTACTCTGTAATGAACCCTTAAGCGAAAAAAACACTCGAAATATATACCTAAATTACACCAGAAATTTTCTGTCAGTAGAGTTCAAATTCACCCTTAACACACTCAACAGAGAATTACGTGTTAGGAACATACACAAAACTCTTAATGCAATACACGCGCCTGTGATATTTCGATTGAAAATCATGGAGACACACTTCAACATTAATGTCTCTGACAGAGAACAGCAAGTAATATCCTAAGTTTGGCTCTAACACAACGATTTATCAGTAATAACATACATAGTAAATGATGACTTCAACTGGTGATAAAACTCAATGGATAATCATGTCTCTGAAGCACTTTTAGCCAATGAAATAATTTTTGGAATCATCCTGGAGCGTCGTCGACTGTAATTAATACAAACTCAAACTAACTGACATTCCCACCCGCAGTAATTTAATTTTACTGGTGGTTACCCGTACCAGTAATATAACAGCCATCAGATCAATTTTTGAATTACACAGGACCAAGTAAGTCATATAAACTACAGCCCACGACATAGTACTTGCAGCAAGGATAGTAAGAGGATAAATCTAGTAAAGCACAAAATAACTTTACTGAGCCCATATTAGTAGCCAGTGGACGGAGCAGGTACATCAACAACGAATAGTACCCGTCACCGACTGGCCACCTGGACTGACTAAAGTTACATTATACTTTTACATTTTTTTCAGTTTTACGCGTAATCTAACTCCTCAATGCGAACTGCTAGTACTCATTTATTTTCCGTTTGTCTACGGCTGTTTTTTATTAGCTGAGACTGACTAGTTTCGGGCAGCGTCACCCATCATCAGATCCTTCTCGCAGTTACAGCGTAACCTGTCTCAACCGAAAACTGTCAGTTGTACTGACATCTATTAAATCACCGTGAAACTGAATGAGTTCTTATGGCTAAGAACTCTGAAAATAGCAGAAATTTTCAGGAAAAGGGCGACACTGCCCCAAAACTGGCCAGTTTAGGATGATAAAAAAACAACGACCGACAGACGGAAAAATGAGTGTGTTCTCTACTAATAAAGATCGCAGATACTACCTGCAGCTTAGTATGTCGACTATTAATACTGTTGTTTCTATGGCCCTATTTTGTCTTATGTATTTCAGATATTAGTCTGATAACGGCTTTTAGATAACCGAAACGTAACCAAGAGTAACATTACAATTAGAACTACTTAAACCTAACTAACCTAAGGACATCACACACATCCATGCCCGAGGCAGGATTCAAACCTACGACCGTAGCAGTCGCTCGGTTTCGGACTGAAGCGCCTAGAACCGCTCGGCCACCACGGCCGGAAATGGCATTCGTCTGCAGAGTACAGATGTAGATGTAAAAGAGAGAATGGGCGTTACGGTACGAATACTCGCAGGTTTGAGTGACCGATGGGATAGGGTGTCGGAGATGCTGACAAAGCTGGGCTGACAGACGCTTCAAAAGACACAATCTGATCAAAAGCATCCAGTTACCCCTATGTAATGCGGGAATGAACTATAAATGTGACGACTGTCGGAGCCACCAGTATAAATGGAGGCAAGGTGTATTCTGTTTGTCAGCAGACAAGCACTAACAGCAGAACGAGCTTGGAGCAGAGACCGGAGTGGCCGTGCGGTTCTAGGTGCTACAGTCTGGAGCCGAGCGACCGCTACGGTCGCAGGTTCGAATCCTGCCTCGGGCATGGTTGTGTGTGATGTCCTTAGGTTAGTTAGGTTTAATTAGTTCTAAGTTCTAGGCGACTGATGACCTCAGAAATTAAGTCGCATAGTGCTCAGAGCCATTTGAACCATTTGGAGCAGAGAACACAGCGGCTTGGAACGTGGTCCAGTCATTGTAAAGCTGCCTAAGTCGACTTTTGCTGATGTGACTAAGAAGCGGAATTGTGGAGGGACAACTAAAGATAAAAGAAGACCTAGCAGACATCACAAAATGTCAAATAGGGACCGTTGGGCATTGTAAAGGGCAAGTCGCTCGAAATCATTGTAAGGAATGACTCGTGAGTTCCGAGGTACGTCCACAAGACCAGCTGTTTTTTAAGGAGATTAAAAGAATGAGGTATAATAGTCGAGCAGTTGCTTGTATCCCACATATTTGTGAAGTCATTGCTAAGCGACTCTTGAGTTGGTATCAAGAGCGATACCAGTGGACAGGGGATGAGGGGAAATAAGTGATTTGCAGTTATGATTGACGCCATACTCTGTGGTAATTCCATGGAGGGGTCAAATGTTGGCGAATGCATGGAGAAATTAACTGCCGACACGTGTAGGGCCAAAAGCGAAATACGCAGCTGGTGGTTTTATTGCACAAGGATGGTTTTCGTGGCCAGCATCTGGTGCTGTTACTGCTCGATAAAACGCAAAATGCGGAAGACTGGACACATTTTACGGCATTGTGCCCTGCGCACATTAGAAGAATTAGCACTCCGTCTTCAGGCCACAAGTGGCCCATCGGGACCAGGCGACCGCCGTGTCATCCTCAGCTGACGATGTGGATAGGACGGGCATGTGGTCAGCACACCACTCTCCCGGTCGTTAAGATGGTTTTCTTTGACCGGTGTAGCTACTATTCGATCGAGTAGCTCCTCAATTGGCATCACGAGGCTGAGTGCACCACGTAAAATGGCAACAGTGCCTGGCGGCCAGGACGGTCACCCATCCAAGTGTCGGCCACGCCCGACAGCGCTTAACTTCGGTGATCTGACGACAACTGGTGTCCACTGCGGCAAGGCCGTTGCCATAAGAAGAATAGATCGGAGAAAATCACTGTATTTGCATGACAACACATCCTGTCATAATGCAGCATCTGACAGGCATTTGTTTGTTAAAAATGACATTACTGAAATGGAGTGGCCTGTCCGGAGTCCCAACGTGAAACCAATGGAACACCAATTGTCGTGTTCTGAGAGAGAGTGAGAAGGCCAGCTAGATGAGCGACAGAAGGCCTCACTTAGAACGATGAAATTCGATGAGGTCAATGGGTTGTTGGCCGCCTGTTGATTCCCTGACCTCGATTGTAAGGCACGTTTTCAGTGCTGTAGAGTACGCAACTCAATAGGGCTACTCAGGAAACAGGGAAGAACTGTTTAATTGCCGATGTGAGTTCATTGTTTATAAATATCCCGAGCAGATTTCCCTAGTTACAAGCTCCCATGTTTGATGAAATAACTCGACATTCCCTAAGTCCGGTATGCGTCCAGCTCACAATATAGACCGTCGTTGATGCGACGTCATCTGTTACTTGCTCGTACTGTTCTCCCTCCAATAGAGCAAGCGGGTACTATTTATACAGCACCATGTGCACACTGCTCTGCTAGAAGGTTCAGTCAAGCTGCCCTGGTTGTGGCTGGTCACGCAGTTAGTGCCTGATGTAGTCCTTATTTGGCCATTCTGGAAGTTTTCTTCTTTACCACCTGTGTATGCTACAGCACGAGGGGTTGGTCATGTAAGCTGCTGTTATGCGTCACATCAGAGCTGTTGATATCAAATATTGCTTCACCACTTCCGTTGTGAGAACAGGCACTGTGCTGCTTCTTGGCCCAAGAAATTCTTTATAAAATGAATTAATGAACTGATCGGAATATTTCACACATTCGCGACACAATGATGCAACATAAAACGTGGAATTCAGTGCAAGCCCTAGCGTCTGTTGCGACCAGACGAAATTGCAATCGTCCAGCCGTAACTGTGGGTTCTTCGACTCCTCTGGGAGATAGCTTATTAGTTGTAGATACAACACATGAAATATTAGTTAACTTTAGTACATGAATGCCAAAAATATTAACTCGACATGATACACTCCTTGCCACAGGAACGCGCGATAATTTATAATCTTTTGCCATAGGAGTGCGTGATATTTTTTGACTATTATAGCACCACTAAATGAACTAATTCTCTTGAAGTAAAATGTTCAACATTTACAAAAGTAAATTTCCTTCTGAGAGTTAAATAACTCTTTGTTCCTACTCTACGATGTTGACTGCTTCAGCTGAGGTCGCGGACTAGGCAGAGTGTTTCCACGCTCGGCTCTATTTTGAAATCCGGACGAGGTCTCTTTTTTGTGGACAACTTCGTCCATTCGTCGTTGAGGGTTGCAGCGTGACATCACTTATGTAGGTGACATCGATATGTGTTGCTGACTTCTGTGTGGCGCCGAGATCTTTGGAAAACACCACAACAGCTTTGTCTTGTTTCGGCTGTGGACAAAGAATGAGATACCATTCCGACACAACCATTCAGACACAGACACAGACAAATGAAATGTTTGTATGGCACTGTTGGCCGGGAGGACCTTTTTGGAGGAGTTCGGCCGCCGTATTGCAAGTCCTGTTTAGTTGACGCCACATCGGCGACTTGCGTGTCAAGGATGATGAAAATGATGATGAAGGACACACAACAACCAATCCCCTGCCGGTAATCGAACCCGGGGCCACCTGAGTGGTAGGCGGTAATGCTACCGCTACTCTACGGAGGCATACATTCAGACACACCATTGAAAGAGTGTGCAGCAAGGTTTAAGCCGTCATAAAAACGAAGGGTGGGCACCTTACATAAAAATGTCCACTAAAGGATATCTACTTTTCATTAGATTGTGTAGATGCCAAATATCCCGTTTAGGAAAATATCGAAAACAAGTTTTGAGGATGGACTCTAGGAGTACGCTTCAGTCCTCTCAGTATCGATATCGTGAGGATCACGAAGATAGTATTAGACCAACCACAGCGCACATGCTGGCCGTAGTGGCCGAGTGGTTCTAGGCGCTACAGTCTTGAACCGCGCGACCGCTACGGTTCCTGCCTCGGGCATGGATGTGTGTGATGTCCTTAGTTAGGTTTAAGTAGTTCTGAGTTCCAGGGTACTGATGACCTCAGAAGTTAAGTCCCCCAGTGCTCAGAGCCATTTGAACCATTTTTGAACAGCGCACACAGAGATGTTTGACCATTTATTCTTGCAGTACGTTCGAAGGCAACAGGAGGAGGCCCTAGCAACTGGTGCAATTGGAGGTTCCCTCTGCAACGCACTTCACAATAATTTGCGGAGTATAGAGATAGAGGTAGCTATAATCACACCACTGATTAATTTTAAAAGTAACTCTCTTGAGTAGTGTAAAGCAGACTTCTATCCTTCGAATTTTTAGGGTCATTTATCACTCGTTCTGCATTTGTGTAACTTGATGATTAAACGCAACATTACCTTCTTTAGTGCAGAGCACTGCATGAACGCATTGTCGTGGCCGATTGTAGTAAGAAGTGAATTTGAAAGCGTAAACACACGAATTTGGAACAGCGTTCTGAATGCAGAAAGAAATTATCAACAATCCGTTGGTCTGTGCTGAACAGTAATTTTCTCCCGATGGGCTTTTAGTTATAACAAAAAATTATCCGTCACATAAAGTAGAAATCTAATGACGTAATACGCTGATGGTGGGCTGTCGGGCTGCATCAGAAATGTTTATTAGGTGTACTCGACGCTACGTCTGGACTGCAGCCCCGCTCCGAGTTTTTAATCTCCCAGCTTAGCGGCGTAATGCGGCAGGCGCAACCGTGATGGCGGAGGCCGTAGAGTTTACTCGGACGGAGGCCACATTTCTCTCGGCCGGCGGTGTAATTCTCCCACCGGCGGGCTGATAGGGGGCGCTACTCGGCGTTCAGTAGCTGAGATAAGCAGGCGCGGTGCGGTAATGCACGGCGGCGCGCAGCAGACTGGGCGGCCAACGCAGGCTCTCACTCAGCTACTCCTGCTCCTCCCAGCCCCCCCCCCCCCCCACCTCCTCACCCTTAACCATTTAGGGACCACCGTGGACGGCCAACACCGACTCAAAGGAAGGCCTCGGCGCTTGTTGGTGACGTCACGTCAGCTAGGCACGGCGAACGCCAGGTCTGTTCCAGGCAGAAACGCATGGACGTGCTTATCACTATAAATCTCTTATTTTTGGACAAAACGTTTCTTATTGTTTTGGATTCTGCAGTTTTATTTGTTAAGAAGTGTAATGGATTGCACAATTAATTGATTGCAGAAATCACTCAGAACAATGTGTGTTGGTCATCTACCGCCAATAGTTTCACATTATCCTGTGTCAGAGAGGGAGACACCACCATTATGAGTATGCTTGCAACAGACCTGGCGTTCGCCGTGCCTAGCTGACGTGACGTCACGAACAAGGGCCGAGGCCTTCCATTGAATCGGTGTTGGGGCGGCCGGCGCGCCACTGCTCTCGGGTCTGGAGACCACATCGTCAACAGTACCCGACGGTGAACACGGTCGTATCAATTACTAACGTCTAATTTTACTGGAACTTCAATTCGAACCCAACGACTCCTCAATTCGCGAGATCGAAGAACCTTTAGCGCCATCGCCTACATGTTCGTGGCAATATATTCCTGTGTCATTTTGCTACACGAGGTAATTATCCCAAGATCCTAACATCAATATTGGGTTACGGCTCGGGAGTCTGGGCACAGAGGCTCACGACGGTTGTGCCCGCCAGGACAGTGAGAAAGGTTCAGAGGAATATGACACTGAGATCTATGGGTTCCTACAGGACATCCCCAGGGGGAGCCCTATTATAATGGGGCTCTGCCCCCTGGGCATCAAAATTCGAGAACAGATTGCGTGGTTCTGCGTAAAAAAAAAGGGGATAATGCGAAGATAGAAGACATATTAGACATTGGGACTGAGAATAAGGGTGAGATAAGGCGAAGAGGCGAGCAGTTGTGACAAGAATTATGCGAAGAAGAAGAAACAGGTCGCAGAACATCTGATCTTCTTCCCAACGTCAGGCAACGACTGGGCATGAGATACTTTGAATCTACCCGAGGACTGATCCACTTTCTCACTGGTCGTGGACCATACCCGACATATTCATGTCGGTTCGGGAAAAGGGCGACACCCGCGTGTGAATGTGGCGCATCAGAGGGTGCTCCCGATCATGTGGTCTACGAGTGCCCCCTTTTCAGTGATGTAGCATCCACATTACGCGACCAATGGCCTGATCATGACACGTACCACCTACTTAGACAAGAAGACACTTTTCAGGCTCTTAACCAATTGGCGGAGCCGCGCGGGATTAGCCGAGCGGTCTAGGGCGCTGCACTCACGGCAGAGGTTCAAGTCCTCCCTCGGGCGTGGGTGTGTGTGTTTGTCCTTAGGATAATTTAGGTTAAGTAGTGTGTAAGCTTAGGGACTGATGACTTTAGCAGTTAAGTGCCATAAGATTTCACACACATTTGAACATTATTTGAATTGGCGGAGTATCACGAAAAATATTAAAAGAATACCTGAGGGCCCTAAAGTTATTAACAATTTGAGACACGCCAAACACTGAATCTAGCGCTCTATTCCCATACAGCCTGTGCGTGGACACGCCGACTTTCCTCAAGTCTGGAACCCGTCGCGTACAGGACTAGGGGGAGTGGGGTACGACACCACCGATATAGGACAAAGCACCGAACTTGACTTAGATTAGAACTAGTTAGTAGGACATAGTTTAGGAAATTATCTATTTTAGGAACCTGCAGCGAATTACATCCTTGGCTCCTGTCCGCAGCTCGTGGTCGTGCGGTAGCGTTCTCGCTTCCCGCGCTTGGGTTCCCGGGTTCGATTCCCGGTGGTGTCAGGGATTTTCTCTGCCTCGTGATGACAGGGTGTTGTGTGATGCCTTTACGTTAGTTAGGTTTAAGTAGTTCTAAGTTCTAGGGGACTGATGACCGTAGATGTTAAGTCCCATAGTGCTCAGAGACATTTGAACCATTTTTAGAACATCCTTGGCCTGCCCAGTGTCAGGGGCACGCTCATCGGGATTAGTTCGATGAGCAAGGCCCTAAAAAGTAGGTTCATAAATTACTGACACAACTTTGACGCTGCAGGCAGTAGATCTTAGTTAAGCGTAGGTCATACAAAGTTAATATTAATAACAATAATAAATTAGCTGCCCATTGTTATTTAGTCATAGCCGTAGCTCGCTGCCGGCCGTTGTGGCCTAGCGGTTCTAGTCGCTTCAGTATGGACCCGCGCGACCGCTACGGTCGCAGGTTCGAATCCTGCCTCGGGCATGGATGTGTGTCATGTCCTTAGGTTAGTTAGGTTTAAGTAGTTCTAAGTTCTAGGGGGCTGATGATCTCAGCTGTTAAGTCCCATAGTGTTCAGAGCCATTTTTTTAGATCACTAATAAATTAAATTTGTATCTAGCTGCAATTAATGTTGGATAAAATTAGGACCCACTAATCATTTAAGGAAGTTGGTTAAATTGTATAATTATTATAAATTTGTAATAATAATTTTTTTAAAGAGCGATTTTGACTTGTTTCTATAGTTTAACACGCAGGGAGTTTGAGAGACTCCACTGTGATTATATAAATTGAAGGTGGAGAAGGGAGAAAAGAAAAGGGAATAAACTATTGATATTAGCTACATCGGGACTTTATGCGAAATCAGCGACGACGAGTGAAAATGTGTGTCCGACCGAGATTCGAACCCGGGATCTCTCGCTTTTTAGACAGATGCGTTAACCGCTACGCCACCCAGACACAGTGTATATTACAATTGCGCGGACTATCTCCCTACGCCACTCCGTAGACCCACAATTCCATCCAGCGCGACCTGTCCGCAGTCCCCGCCCATGTCCTCCATGCTCGCTACTTCGAGGTTCCCACATGAGATCGAACGTAATTGTGCAGCCGCACAAGTCGAGTCAAGTAGGCTACATGAATGAGTCTGTTCTTTTGGACATGTCCGAAAGAACAGACACCACGCATTCGTATAACTGCGATGTGATTCACGCCTGAATAGAATCTGCACGGTGGATTGGCAGCCCCTGGTCCGGGTTCACTGGCCATCCTTTTTGTGGTTTACAGGTGGTTTTTCACCCTCTTTCCTGCAAATACTGGGCTGGTCCCCTATCGCAGCTTCAGAAATTATTGTATCATAAATAATAAAAAAGAAAACACCGAGACAAGAATTTACACGACTTACTGACTCTGTCCATTACATTGACTGTGGCTACAGGAAGAACATACGACGAAAAACATTACACAAAATAAATTTACCCTATAATGGAATTACAACGGACGTCGTAAGGTGGGATAAATGCTGGGAAAGAGAGATAGACACATAATGGAAAATTTACATTGGTGAATGCTGATAAACTACTGCAGTTGCAAAATTCTCTTAGTAAGAATCGCCAGACATGTTTTGAACAGCGAGATAAAGTTAACTACCCAAAACTTCCGAACTTCTTATTAGAGCCACGTTACTCTCGGAGTGTAGTCAGAACAAGTCCAGATCAGACTGTCCCAGAAATATATCACTACTAAGAGTCATCATTTCACTTTCCAATAAGCTCCTTTCAACATTCCCCAAATCTCAGGAAATAATGACTTCGAAATAACACTTTAAAGTGCACTGTTCTGTCGCCCTGTCGTCGTCTTTCGCAGTTTTTACTTACTATATTTTATCTTCTCCAGGTTCGCTGACCACCGCGTAGCAATATACACTCCTGGAAATGGAAAAAAGAACACATTGACACCGGTGTGTCAGACCCACCATACTTGCTCCGGACACTGCGAGAGGGCTGTACAAGCAATGATCACACGCACGGCACAGCGGACACACCAGAAACCGCGGTGTTGGCCGTCGAATGGCGCTAGCTGCGCAGCATTTGTGCACCGCCGCCGTCAGTGTCAGCCAGTTTGCCGTGGCATACGGAGCTCCATCGCAGTCTTTAACACTGGTAGCATGCCGCGACAGCGTGGACGTGAACCGTATGTGCAGTTGACGGACTTTGAGCGAGGGCGTATAGTGGGCATGCGGGAGGCCGGGTGGACGTACCGACGAATTGCTCAACACGTGGGGCGTGAGGTCTCCACAGTACATCGATGTTGTCGCCCGTGGTCGGCGGAAGGTGCACGTGCCCGTCGACCTGGGACCGGACCGCAGCGACGCACGGATGCACGCCAAGACCGTAGGATCCTACGCAGTGCCGTAGGGGACCGCACCGCCACTTCCCAGCAAATTAGGGACACTGTTGCTCCTGGGGTATCGGCGAGGACCATTCGCAACCGTCTCCATGAAGCTGGGCTACGGTCCCGCACACCGTTAGGCCGTCTTCCGCTCACGCCCCAACATCGTGCAGCCCGCCTCCAGTGGTGTCGCGACAGGCGTGAATGGAGGGACGAATGGAGACGTGTCGTCTTCAGCGATGAGAGTCGCTTCTGCCTTGGTGCCAATGATGGTCGTATGCGTGTTTGGCGCCGTGCAGGTGAGCGCCACAATCAGGACTGCATACGACCGAGGCACACAGGGCCAACACCCGGCATCATGGTGTGGGGAGCGATCTCCTACACTGGCCGTACACCACTGGTGATCGTCGAGGGGACACTGAATAGTGCACGGTACATCCAAACCGTCATCGAACCCATCGTTCTACCATTCCTAGACCGGCAAGGGAACTTGCTGTTCCAACAGGACAATGCACGTCCGCATGTATCCCGTGCCACCCAACGTGCTCTAGAAGGTGTAAGTCAACTACCCTGGCCAGCAAGATCTCCGGATCTGTCCCCCATTGAGCATGTTTGGGACTGGATGAAGCGTCGTCTCACGCGGTCTGCACGTCCAGCACGAACGCTGGTCCAACTGAGGCGCCAGGTGGAAATGGCATGGCAAGCCGTTCCACAGGACTACATCCAGAATCTCTACGATCGTCTCCATGGGAGAATAGCAGCCTGCATTGCTGCGAAAGGTGGATATACACTGTACTAGTGCCGACATTGTGCATGCTCTGTTGCCTGTGTCTATGTGCCTGTGGTTCTGTCAGTGTGATCATGTGATGTATCTGACCCCAGGAATGTGTCAATAAAGTTTCCCCTTCCTGGGACAATGAATTCACGGTGTTCTTATTTCAATTTCCAGGAGTGTAGTCCGCAAAGAATCATAATGAGAACTCTATGTACTCTTCCCAGTACCAAAATTATTCGTTGACTGATTATATAATTTTCATTTTTAGATTGCAAGTTTGGCTTTGTGTAGCGTGGGAAGGAAAAGATAACAGGATACGACTGTGGTAAATTTCTAATACATCTATTTTTTATGGCTTTCACTGAGTCGCCACTGTACGGCACAGGACTTCTATACGCATTTAAAAAATTGTAAATAAAATTATTCTCTCACATAAAACTCTTACAAAAACCATCACTTTCTGTTTAAAACATACCTCAGCTACTTTTTACGTCTTCTCATCTGATAAAATTAAAATATATTATTTGATAAACAGTCTTGGTTATCTTAATGAACCAGTACATTACGTTCCACTAACATGCAGTTTGAAGCGAAGAAATACGACGAACTCTCGGTAAATATCAATTATTATTATCTTCAATTTTAATCAGTCAGAGCCTCAACAACACCTCTATAATAACGGAACTAAAATTCTCCAAGTCCATTAACGTAAAGTTGCGAATTCACAAAAAAAAATCAAGCGGAAAAAATGAACAATATGTAATCGTGGCTCCGAGGTACGATAGACCTCAGTACGTTTACGGCTTGTGACCAGATATTCTGTAGCGCGGCAAATTGTCAAATGCCCCGTAAGACCTCATACTTTGATAGCTGCTATAAGCACTCCACCTCCTGGGGTATGTAATTATTTATCTTCCTGTTCCCTTCTCAAATAGTGCTTCGGAAAAACCACTGTCGACAAGCCTCCGCATGTGCTCTGATCCACCTCGTCTTCTCTTCATAGAAGGGGCAGTGAAAGGAAAACGAAATAGATGAAAAAAAGTGAGTAACTGTTTATTATTTCAAAAGTAGTCACCATATCTGTTGACACATTTACTCCACTGCGAGATGAGACGGTCAATGTCTTCATGGAACAATTTTCCCTGTTGCCGGCGGAACCGTGATTTTACCCAGGCGTACTCCTCTTCGTCCGAAGCAAATCGATGGGCACATGTATCTTTCTTCAGGACACCAAAAGTGTCAAAATCGCTTGGGCAGAGATCAGGAATGAATGGAGAAAGTGTAAGGCCTACCCAGCGAAACTTGTACAGCATACTCGGCAAACGTGGGCAGGACCACATGTTGGCAAGGTTGTTTTGATTACCTCTCGCTGGGAAGTCCTTACACATGTTCCACACGATCCCGATCCCTCCCATGCGACTTACATGTTTTTGGAGGTACACTGGTGACCATCGATTTGCTTCGGACTAAGAGGTGCATGCCTGGGTACAATCATGGTTCAGCAGACAGCCGCAAACATATTTCCATGAAGGCACTGACCGTTTCGTCTCACAGTGGATTATCAACGTTATCCACAAAATCATTTATATACATCGCCCACAATGACGCGCATATAACAATCAATTTGGGCAGTCCCCAACTTACTGTTATGTTAATAGATTATGTTGGGTTACATATGAAACGTTACGTTGTGTCTACAAAGAAGTCCTGATTATATTCATGAGGATGGTCCAGTGTTCCCTACGCTCATATTTGGTTCGCTAAATCACACTACTAAATCATATCGAATGTATTGTGACCTGACTAAACTGCTTTCGTCTGGCCATAACTGTGGATTCATTGATTGCTCTGGGAGTAAGCCTGTCGAACTAGAACACATTAAATATTAGTTCACTGTGTGTGTGTGAAATCTTATGGGACTTTACTGCTAAGGTCATCAGTCCCTAAGCTTACTCAATACTTAACCTAAAGTATCCTAAAGACAAACACACACACACACACACACACACACACACACACACACACATGCCCGAGGGAGGACTCGAACCTCCGCCGGGACAAGCCGCACAGCCCATGACTGCAGCGCCTCAGACCGCTCGGCTAATCCCGCGTGGCATTAGTTCACTTTACCATGTAAATGAATGAAAGACTTACTTAACTTTGATACATTTCTTTGCCACAGGATTACTTTCACGTATCAATCATTAGATTCGCTAATTTCATTTATCTCATGAAATGCCATGTAATACTGTTTAGCTTATCAATTTTGAACGGTCCAGCTAATATGTTTTTTTTTAATTTCCCACGAAAAAATTAATTTCAGATTCAAAACTAGGATAAAGAATATCAAACTATCGCTGAGTGACAGGAAAGGGCAGCAAGTGATAATACCTTTGTTTACTAACAATTTTGGAAAATTGTAAAAAAACATTCAACAGCCAAGATCGCATCAAATATTTTTTTATTTAAGACAACCGGTTTCAACGGACTTAGGTTTTATCTTCAGGCCTTAAAACCTTTTTCTTTTGAAACATTTTCATTTTACGCTGAACACGCTGAATCGTTTTTTTCTTTTTCACAATTAAAACAGACAGCCCTTCAGTGCTCTCAAAATGAGAAAATTCAATCAAATTTTAGAACAAAATTGTCTCATGTTTACTGCTAAGAACGTATGACCCGCCAGCGAGCATCGCTCTGAGGGGGTCCAGTAACTGGGAAAATTATGTGAATGCTATATAGGCGCCGAACAATGGTCTGACACCCAAACCTCCAGATGTTAGACATTGAGGTCGGTACCAAACGCTGTATGTCGGTAGAGCATCAACCAAAGCTCCGATTTAGTTCGTACTATGTACTGTCGTCCAGCAGAGCGGGCGTAAACGTTAATTAAAAATAACACGTGAACTACCACAGAATACGAAATACGTATTAGTAATGTTAACCACCTCTGGCTGCCGTGGGTGAGTTGGTAAAGCGTTAGGTCGTCGTATAAAGTACTCCGAGTTCAAATCGTGCTAACGACATGTTTTTAACTGTTTAAGGGTGAAACTGTTATGAGTGAGACCATTTTCCTGGCACGTAAAAACGCTTTTCGGAGAAAAGTTCTTATGGCAGTCTGCTTTCGTTTCGTTAGTTGAAAGAGGAAAACGTATAGAGTACATTTGTAATAGACAGGTGTGTTGTTCCGTCAGACATATTCAACAGAACAGACGCCACTCATGGTGTTGCATAGCAACTGTTTTGCACATACAACAAGGGAATCACTGAAGATGAGAGAAAGAGTGTAGCATTCCTACTGGACATAATTGATCAATGGAACGCGTCGAACGTCATAGAAGAGGAAATATTAGATATCGACGACCGCAATACCACGGAAGGAGAAAAGGGTAGTGTTTTACTCAAGAAACGAGAAAATCTAAATGCTCAAATATTGGCTTAACGTAAAAATGCAGCCGAAGCCAACTCAAGCATTTGCACATGGCACCATGTCTGCAATGAAAAACAGATTAGATGGCCGGTACGGTGAATGTTGTATGAGCAGAAACGGCAGTGGGAAAGTGGGTTAATATCTGCGAAAGAGATGTAAAAGCACATTACAATGCGTGTGATGGAGACTTTCAAACCCCGTCCGGAAGGTTGATGTGTTCACGATGTAGACATCAAACAGTGGACGAAAACAAAAGCGAGACAGTTAAATTTCCCAAGATTCGACGCCAGTGGCAGTTGGGTCTGGCGCTGGAAGCGCAAAAACAACATTGTAAGCCGTAAAGTGAAATCTTTTGTCACAGTGGAAATGTACAGCAGAAACGACATCCTGAAAACGGTAGAGTACTAGCAACTCGTGCACTAATGACAGTCCATACAGACGCAAATATCTACAACGCCGACGAAAGTGGATTCAACAAGGAGAAGTCTGTGGGTCGCACTCTTGCAGCTTGAGATTCTAAAGTTATCGTACGGGTTGTAAAGTCAGTCCGCGCGACAACCCATACGTACACAGTTATCACATTGCTTTCACAAATAGGCAAACTTGCACCAAAGTTGTTTGTTGTCCCTACAGAGCCTCGTTCTTTGAGCACTCATACAGCTCAGTCCACGTAACAGCACCAAATTTAAAGTCCACTCTCCGGCAAAATGACCAAAGAACTGTTCAGGACATTTCTACAAGGAGCGGTAGTGGAACAAATCAGTGGATAGAAAGTTCTCCTAATACTGGATTCTTACGGTCCCCTCAAAGACGCTAGGGTTCTCCGTGACATGCACGTACAAAATAACCTGCCAAAAGGCAATATCATAATTCACATAATTCCAGCAAACACAGCTTCCAATTGTCAACCGCTTGATATTTATTTCTTCAGAATGTACAAGTATATGATTCGTAAAATATTCGATGCCGCTGCAGATTCTTCAGAAGAGATTATTCTGCAGCAACGGAATAACCTTCTTAAGCTGTAGTCCCTCACATACGATCAGTTGTGTTCCCCGCGTTCTATAATTCTCACCGTCACGGGTGGATAATGGCTAAACTCGTTGATAAAGCCCTTTGAAACTTCGACGAAGTTCTGTTTCAGACACAGACTTTCATTCTGCAATCCACAGGGTGGATGAGCAAATGTGGAACTCATCAAATGGCGTACGAAAGTAATTTGCTTCACACACTTCTTCGTATGTAATCCTTATTGTGAAGCCTCTTGTTCCTGAATTAATTCACTGTGTCTGGGGGGAGGGGGGGGGGAGAGAGATGGTAGATTGTAAAGATTGTATTTGCATTGATTTTTGAACGTTATGTACTTATTATTAACCACATTATTTTGTTTATTGTTATTACTAATAATTTTATTATTATTATTTCTATTACTTCCGCACGTGTGCTGAAATTTTTTCTTTAGTTTTCCTTTCTGATTGTGTAGTGTGCAAACAACAAACATCTTCTATAGATTTACTACTTTCTAAGAAATAAATCGAAAGCAAACTGCCAAGAGGACATTACTGTAATCTCCAAAAAACCCTTTTACATGTCATAAACGTATTGTCCCATGTAACACTCTCATGCATAACACAGTAAAAACAAACGAGTCTATCGCCATTCGGAGTTGAAGCCGGGATCCTTCACACGATGACCTAATGCTCAAGCAACTCACCTTCGTCAGCTACAGGAACTAATTACCCAGAGATATGCTTTTCAACAGTTCCGTAATTCTGGTGTTACTTTTAATTAGCTGCACTGAGCGGCAGCTCGGTTTGAGGTGCCATGTCACGTACTGCGCCCCCCCCCCCCCTCCCCCGGGCGGAGATTCGAATCCTCCCTCGGGCATTCGTGTGTGTGTTGTTCTTAACATAAGTTAGTTTAACTAGTGTGTAAGTCTAGAGACCGATGACCTCAGCAGTTTGGTCCCTTAGGAATTCACACACATCTGATCATTTAGTTAA
Source organism: Schistocerca serialis cubense (assembly GCF_023864345.2). NCBI lineage: Eukaryota > Metazoa > Arthropoda > Insecta > Orthoptera > Acrididae > Schistocerca > Schistocerca serialis. The sequence goes on from NC_064641.1 coordinate 723,417,039, forward strand.
CGTTTACACCCGTTCTGCTAGACAGCAAACATAGTACGAACTAAATCGGAGTTTGGTTGATACTCTATCAACATACAACGTTTGGTACAGATCTGAGTGTCTGATATCTGGAGGTTCGGATGTAAGAGGCACGATATGACGACAGGCTGTTGTTGTAATAAGCGAGATAAAACTGGTCATTGTAATAGTCAGTCATTGTATTCTATTCATTCTGGACTATAAAATGGTAAACTTCCACGTTCTGGTCGTAGAGTGACCAATCGGGCCTGATTAGCCGCCATGTCATCCTCTGCCGATGGAGGCACCGGATGCAGTAGGGAGGGGCAAGTGGTTAACATATCGCTCTTCCAGTCCTTGTGGGATTTCTTGACCTTTGAACCGCTACTATTCGACCGATGTGTCTCCTCAACTGGCCTTACGAGGACGAGTGAACCTAACATTAGTCATCGCACGTCAGAAAAATCTGCGGCAGTACCGGGAATGAAACCGGAGTCCTCCAGACGGCAGTTAGCCGTGATAATCACCTTGTTGCGGAAGTGGACGATGGTGTACTGACCTATTCTTAATCCGGCTATAGCTAACCATGTTGTAATTGATACGAAAGTCTTTTCGCATGTTACTTGTATTGGGCGCAGTGCCTGTAATATTATTTCAAGAATATATGGCAAATTTAGTTCAGCAATCAGTTGTTTACCTTACACGGTGAATAGATACGTGTTTTTTAAATTGTTAGGTGAAGCTGAGACATTAACATTTTGTGTTCAGTTGTTTTACGAGAGGCCCACACAGCAGCAGAATGTTTATAACGCAGTGTGATGCCAATTCTAGGGCCCCAATTATGATGCTTATACTTATAACTGAAATATTGTAGGGGATTTTTGTTCTAGGCTTTTTATTTCGGTAATTCACCCGACCAAAATTATTAGGTTCGTGCATAGGTTTGTAGTGTTTTGTTTTGCAAGTTGCTGTTCCAGTTGCTATTGGTTCGTTTATCGACTGTGTTCTTAACTTGTAGTTCGTTGTTGCTATTTAAGTTTACGTAGTCTCATTTTGTCATTTGGAGACAAAGACTGGAGCTATGGGCGCTAGATAATTGAGTGCCAAGTGGAGAAATCAGAACATTTCAAACAAATTTTCCTGTTTGTGTTCAGCAGAAGGGTGACAGCACCGGAAGCAGCTAGAAGCATTTGCGCCGTGTATAGAGATCATGCTACTGGACACAGCACGGCAAGAACGTGGCCTTCTCGTTTTAAGGAGGGTCGTTTTGACACTAGTGACACTTTACGTACAGCAAGACCGTTGAGCTTCGATGAAGATCGTTTAAAAGCAGTAATACGTAATGATTTACATCACTGTGCTTAAGAATCGGCAAATGTAGTGTACTGCGACCATTCCACCATCGTCCGCCCCGATGGCTGAGTGGTCAGCGTGACGGTTTGCCGCCTTCTGGCCCTGGTTCAGTTCCCACTGGGTCGGGGATTTTATCCCCTCAGGGACTGGTTGTTGTGTTGCCTTCATCATCATTTCATCCCCATCCGGCGCGCAGGTCGTGCAATGTGGCGACGAATGTAATAAGACTTTCACCAAGGCGGCCGGACCTGACCCGTAAGGGGCCTCCCGGCCAATGACGCCAAACGCTCAATTCCATTTCAATTCCACCATCGTGCGACATTTGCTTGCAATAGGGAAGACTCAAAAATCGAGTGTAAGCGTACCGTATGTTCTAAGAGAAAATGAGGAAAATCAGCAGGTGGCCATATTTGCATCTCTACTTGCTCGTTATCAACCGACCATTCCTATCCTTTGTCCCAACTGGTCGTCACCAGTTGGGGTAAAGTATAGGAATGGTCGGTGTTGTTCACGAACCAGCGATGACGAGCAAGGAATAGTTGTGCCTAAACATAGTTGCTGCTCCCGGTGCAAAGACTGCACGCATCCGCAAAAGGTAATTCAAGCATCTGGTGGCAGACGCAATCCAAGAACAACGGCCAGGAAGATTGCATGAAGAGATGCTACTCCACCATGACGCCCGCTCACATCCTGCTAGGCTGATGAAAAACACAATACAGGAAATGGGTTGTGAAGTAATTCCGCACCCATATTATCCACCTGATCTTGCATCCCCATATTTTTACCTTTCCCGCTCTCTGTCGAACAGCCTTCAAGAAACTTCCTTTCCGGGTGAAAATGCACTCCGAACGTGGTTCGACGGGTTCTTCGACCCATACCACGTGATTTCTGTCGTCACCGAATCGAAAAATTACCTCAGCGTTGACTGACTGTTGTAAATACTGAAAGAGAAGATGTTATGATGACTAACCTTTCTGTTATGTGCATTTGTTGTGTTTATTAAATTCACGAAGAAACGCTACGAACTTGTCTACCAACACTGTAGTACAGAATTTCTGCGTTCGGGAGCTGAAAACATTAACTTTTAAATAAATTCACGCCTCATTTTTAAGAAAGAGGGCCACTACAAGTTAAGGAAGCATTTTTTTTCTTTCCAGGCAGAGCATTGGACACGGCAGGCCAGTGGCTCAGCTGGTATGGAGCTTGGGTGAGGTCGGAACCTGCAAAAAGCAGTCAGCTGGCCGCCAGAGCCGCCTCGACTAATCCTGCTACGTCTGGATGCTAAGGCGCCACGCGTGGGAACGGCAGTGTGTCGTGGCTGGCTGCTTGCCCCCTCGAGGTCCACCAGTAGCCTTACTGAACAACTCAGTCTGAGAATTATCATACGAGTGATAAATGGTTGAGAGAAGTCTACATTGTTACAGCGAGATTTAATTTTGTATCCTGTAATGTGAGCGTCACATAGTGACGACAAGTTTCTTTTGGAACATCGTGGAATATACCCGCTTCATTCCCTATAGTTTCATGAGGTTCCGATTGGCGGCGTCGCTATACGTAGTCTTCAAAATGGCGTTTGTAACGGAGATGTGTTCCAAATAGCTAGTTGTCATTGAGTTTCTTTTGGCGGAAACGCATAGCATTCCACGTATTCATAGGCGCTTACAGAATGTCTTCACGACATGGCGGTGAACAAAAGCAACGCCGAGTCGTTGGGCAAGGCGTCACTCATCATCGCTATAGGTTGCACAATCTCCCTAGTGGCGGTCGGCCGCACACAGCTACCATCAGGAGATTGAAGAAACAACTTCATAGTAAACCTTCAGGGATGTAAGGTCGTGGTCCATGAAACTCTTCAGCTCCTAACGTTTCGTCCAGAGCTACGCTGGACATCTTCAGAGGGGTGTTTCTCCTCCGGTGAGTCTTGCCGACTGACGGGTCGGACGTCTGAGAGCGACTTATGTATCGTAGAAAGTGGGCGTGACCAGAGTTACACGTGATATGCAGAGATAACCTTTGTCAGAGATAAAACTTAACTATCGATCGTAATCTCGTCACGGATAAAACGCGCACCTCTATCAGCCAGTGGCGTATATAAAATCCCGTGTACATGTGGTAAAGTTTATGTTGGAACAACAAAAAGAAGCGTAAATAGACGGTTAAAAGAACACAGAAGTCTTTGCCGATTAGGAAAAACAGATAAATCGGCTGTATCAGAACACGCTTTTCAGCCAGGAAATCATCAAGTGAAGTTTTCCGAAACAAAAATTTTATCTACGACGACGAACTATTACCCACGGCTTTGTAGAGAAGCAATTGAAATATATAAACATAGGGATAATTTTAATCAGAAAGAAGAGACCATGAAACTTAGTGATATTTGGACAGTAGCACTACAGAATTGCTAGACAGTTTTATCCGTGACGAGATTACGATCGATAGTTAAGTTTTATCTCTGACAAAGGTTATCTCTGCATATCACGTGTAACTCTGGTCACGCCCACTTTCTACGATACATAAGTCGCTCTCAGACGTCCGACCCATCAGTCGGCAAGACTCACCGGAGGAGAAACACCCCTCTGAAGATGTCCAGCGTAGCTCTGGACGAAACGTTAGGAGCTGAAGAGTTTCATGGACCACGACCTTACATCCCTGAAGGTTTACCAGAAGATATGTCATCCGGTCGTGAAAGCCTTCATACTATGAACTTCATAGTGTTCGTCGCCACAAAAATGCCAGTTAAATGCTCCTTCTCCATTGGAAGACAAAGCCTCAGACAAGTCTGCGCACCCGAGAGAAGCTCACTAAACTTCATTGGACTGTTCTTCCTCAGAAACTCTACAGCTCCGTTCTCGCATCTTCGGACTTCCATCTGTTTGGCCCAATGAAGGATGCGCTCGAGGGAAGTAGTATGTGGAAGATTGGAAGTTTATTGCTGCAGCAAGACGTTGGATTCGACGTCGACCAGTAGAGTGTTACTATGAAGGCATACCCAGTAAGTTGCCGTAAAGCCGGCCCACTGACGAGAGATTATACGGAAAAATACGATTTTCCAGCCAAAAGATTGGATACAGGGTAATTTTCCGGCTCAATATTATGTAAAAATCAACACCTGCTTCTTTCAGGCACTGTTTATAATGTATATGTTTTACAGATTTTTCGTTGATATCAGGTAATGCAGCGCACCTTCTAAGCAAATTAGAAGTATTTTGAATATTTTTGAACCTGCTTAAGGTTATTGAAAAATTACAATGAAACTGATGCAATAATTTTTTTTAATGATTCCTCAACCTGAGGTACCATTTAATCCAATGTTATACATTTGAAGGAGATCAAATTTACCAGATATGTATGACATGATGGCTGAGGTAGTAGACCTATTTAATTCCACCTATGATAAAAATCACACCTTAATTTTAATTTTTATAGCATTTCCCTAATGAAAATGTTATTTTTTCTATAATTTAGTTGATTCTGCAATAAAGATTAGGTCTACTACATAAGTATGGACTACTGCAAGTTACAGAAAAAAAATAGAGCAATGATTTATAAACTACAGGAAATATTTGTACCTGAATTCTGAAAAATTGAACTTGCGGGAAATGGTGAATGAAGATATGAGTCCAGTTAAACTGTGCCTCAGAACATTCCTGAAGCATAGTCTTCATCCTGCAGCTTTTCTTTATCTTCAAGCTTCCTCTTGGCATTCCTTTTAGCACTTCTTGCTTTTTTGGTAACTTGCAGAGCGAATCTTTCAGTTTCATGCACCCGTTGTCTGTCACACGCAAGCAGTTGATCTTCCATATTGGAGCCACATTTATCGCCTAAATTTCTCAGGACTTCCAACCTTCCTATTACTCCATCACTGAAACATATCACTGCATGTGGTACACCAAATTTAATGCATTTAGTCCTACAAAAACATTCTTGGCTAACTTTTCCCGTATGTAACGATTGAAACTTTCATTTGTATTCTGAGTGTCCCCATGAAGACATTTACTAAGCAAAACAGGGTCACTCAGGTCTATAAAAATTGCTTTTATTTCATTCATAACAGGCTCAGGAAGAGAATGCTTATGATGGTATATTTGACCACTTTCTTTTGCTTTTTGGTAATCACACCAAGAATCTGCCCCTTTAAGACAAAGTCCGTGGACAGAGTGGTCATCTGTGGACAACTTATGAAAGTGGGTGGCCCATACAGCTTTTCTCATTGTTGTAACATCTTTCAGAGGTGCAGTTCGGCTAATGGCTAACCTATAATTACTCTGAAGAAGGTCTATTTCCGTTTCTGTCAATCTGCCTCGGCCAGACAGAGATTTTCCGTCAGATAGCACTTTTCTTTCATTTCTCTTCGTAGCTTCCTCAACCTAGCACCCATCCTCTTTTGCCCATGTCCTCAACACTCCAGTTTTGTTACCAAGGTGTCACCATAAACATTGAACTTATTAACTTTATTGAAAGCTTTAGAGTCCCAATCGCTTAGGTACTTCGTATATCTAACGTTATAATCGGACATCGACCTCTGAAATATTTGTAGAACTCCCTCACACTCCATACCTCCACTGTAACCATTATATAACTTAGAATACTGATGTTCAACATGTCCTTCAGTGTTACCATGGCAAGTGTGGCAGTACTTAGATAAGCACTCAACATCAACAACTTTTCCATACTCCAGAGAAGTAACACTTACAATATCATTAAAGGAACGATGTCCTCGACGTTGCCACGTCCCATCTAGTGCAACAGCAATATCCCTGGTTCCACTAATATTTACAGTTTCTTCTACTGCATGTTTTATAGATGCTTTAGGTACAACCGTCAAGGAACATAAAGTATTTTTATGTATTTTCTGAACCTACTGGGAGGAAGAGAAAGGTCCATCAAACCACAAAACGTTTGAGCAACCTTTTTTCTTTTTCCTATCGCACGCATTGTATACACTAATTTCAAATTCACATCGTATGAATTGTGCACAATGTTCGAAGTCATTTTCGACGCAGATTTGTCGCAAGATCTACATAGAACAACTAATTTAGACGCTAAACCCTTCCTGCTACTTTGTTGTTCAGTTATTTCCAGACAGCCTACACCATCACACTGTTTACATTTCGCCACTTCCTCTATCGAAGAAGGTAAGATGCCCACATCAACAACAACAAATCCACTACAAACTGCGTCTTTGTTAACACAAATATTTGAATCATCAGGAGACGTACCATGTGGGAGTTTCTTCCCTGAAGAACCGATACATAGGTTATGTTCAACAGTGCGGCTTGCTTTTTGTTTGTGAACTGGTTACAACGGAGTTTCGAATTTCTTGATGCGTGGCGTAGTTTGTATTTAGCGCACGCTAAAGGATATATACTTCCACAGATATATGTAGCACTTGGGCAACAAACATTCAGTAACACGTGAACAAACTGCTTCAGTGAAGAAAAAGCAAATATTAGCAAAGATAATCATTTACAGCCACTAGAAACCTGCACTGCTACTCACATATATCATGTATCATATGTACAATCGCTGGAAACAGAAAGTTCACAGTTCTTTTAGAGATAATACTGGTTTCTGTAACAGAAATAAAGGGGGCGTGGTGGCATACATGACCGTAACTTTAAAGTTTCATATATATAGCTAATTTTTCATCTAAAACCCTATATTATATATTTCAGTGTAATCAGGAAAGACTATAGAATTTAGGTCATTTTTCATTTGAAACCCTGTAATATACATATCAAGGTAATCAGGAAAGACTATAGAATTTAATAAAGTCATAAAGAATTAGGATTTTTCCACCATTTATAAGTGCCCCGTATCCTTAAATGTGAGATGTGGATGTAGATGCAGATGTACACAGGACAGGAACAGAGTGAATAGTAGAGAGGCGATATTTAAAGCAACTTTAGTTTGGAAAATTTGAACCAGTCTTCTCGTATTATTTTAGCAAGAGTGATAATAAATTCGGTGTTGAATCAGACATGTAAAAGTACGCACCCATGGACGCACTTACGCGCACACAAACACACATGCTGCTGCGTGCGCTCACATGCACGTGCAAGAACACACACACACACACACGCACGCACACACACACACACACACACACACACACACACACACACACACACACACAGAGAGAGAGAGAGAGAGAGAGAGAGCAGTATTTGCAGGTCCTGCGAGAGGGTGGATTACAGTACACGACTGGGCACGCGTACATAGCAGATGCCTCGCCAACGGTACTTGACTGAGTATTTTGCCAGCGAAATTTGGATAGGGGTTTACCGAAATATTTTTAAGAGCACTGTAGCAACAGTCTGAAATCTCATTTCAATATCCACATCTATCTTTTCTGTAGGAGCATAATAATGATTACATCCAGAGTGCAACGATTATTGCGACGTTGTTCGAACAGAATAAAATAAATATGGTTCATTGACCTTCTGAAGAACCCACCCGCAACAATAACGAACAAATTTGGTGTGAACTAAATTGTGAGTTGCTCGAAGGGTCAGTTTCCCAGAGGCCAAGAAACAACTATGGTACATATCGCGTTTCATGAATGATGGAATCAAAGTTTGCACTCAGTGTATTAGAACTCAGTCTATAATCTCCATACACAGTATTAGTAACGTTCACAACTGTTCTCCATAAGTCACATTACAATGTATGGCATAGAGTATTCCTTGTGCTATCATTTTCCCTCTTTTCTGTTTCGTTTACAAATAGTAAACAAGAAGAACGATAATCGGAAACCCTGTTTAGGTGCCGGCCGGGGTGGCCGAGCGGTTCTAGGCGCTACAGTCTGGAACCGCGCGACGGCTACGGTCGCAGGTTCGAATCCTGCCTCGGGCATGGATGTTTGTGATGCCCTTAGGTTATTTAGGTTTAACTAGTTCTAAGTTCTAGGGGGGTGATCACCTCAGAAGTAAAGTCCCATAGTGCTCAGAGCCATCTTGAACCTGTTTAGATCCTCGATTCTCTGTGATTTGCCATCACGTTCATTTTGCAAGGTACACGGATGAGGCAAAACCTTACTACCACTGTCCACTCTGAGGCTGAAGGCCATATGATAGTTTTATGGACACATGACATAGTAAGGAAACTATATAAGTGGAGTTGAGACCAATGGAGAATCATTCTAGACATGGTACTACACAAATTGAGAAATCTACTGCCGTAAGAGCTTTTCAAAAAGCACAGTTAACTACGGCCAGTCTCCTGCAAATGAGCAGGTTCATCTATGGGAAGTGGTTGAAGGACGGAGAAACCACGAGTGAGGGACAGAAGTTTATCAGTGCCAGTTCTGAACACAATAGGTGTTTCTGATAAGAGGTTATCGGGTTACACATCTGCTGCAAGACTACACACTTGTGCTATATATGTTCAAGATCACTAATAACACACATCTCTCCATGTTCCCCTCCTGTCCCTTCCCCCCTGGGCCAATAAAATACAAGCACTCTCTCCTCCTCCTCATCTTTTATAACTGGAGCACTTTAGTGTATGGGTTAATTTTAAGTTGTGAACAGTAGTAAGATGATCAGGGAATACTTATTAATTGAGAACAAATTAATTTTATTGTAGTTATTTCAAGCCACATCACACAAGGTCTAGGGTGTGGGTATTTTAATAACCAATTAAATTTAATATTACACAATTTCCTTCAATCAAGGCAGAGACCACACCCAGACGGATACGTAAATTCTCTCATTTTTCGTACTTTCCTATATTTTCAATAGATTTACGGATTTTTCCACATTTTTACAGTTTTTCATGATTTCACACATTTCTTTTTACAATTTCACATATTTTTTCCATATTTTCTAGAATTTTCCAGTTACACGCGTTTCGTCCCTCTCTCTCGTCATCACTTCAATGTCATGTCACATCTTGTTGCATCACGTTACATTGATGTCATGATGATCTCAACCGATTAAAGTGAAAAATGTGCACCCTTATATTTCCATATCTTGCACGATTTTACTTATTTTTCCTTATTTTTTACAATTTTGATGTTATACATCGATATAAATACCAAGAACAATGCAAGTAATGATGTACTACTAATGGTAGAAGTGTTTTTCTGTGCAGTAGGAATTTATAAAATCGACTGCATTAAGACAAAACGTTCTGAGATAAATATGCCGTAACTTGTGTCATGTTGACCGACGTGATGGGGTCATTAAAATTGTATTTTCGTTATGTATGCGTTGGTAAACTGTGACCTTTGTATCAGAATAAAATTTCACACTTTTCTTTCTATAAAGAAGAAAAATGTAAAGATGGAAATAAAAAGTTATAGTCAAACTGTGTGATTTAGAAGGTTGCTGGACACACTTCGTAGCAGTGAATCATCCGTTGCTTGTGAAAATACTGTAACGTACTCCATACTAACATAGTAGAAGGCTATTTCCAAAACCTATAATGACTAGTTACCAGTAGGTCCAATTAACACTCTAGTATTCCACATCACAGTTCTACCACAATATGCCGATGTCAATATAGATGCCAATATAGTGTCAAGAAAAGTACATACGATTGCCTGTCATGTTCAGTCTAACTGATAGTTATTCATCAGTTACATGCCACAATGTGGGAAATAATTATAATTTTCAAGTGCGTTTCTCGATGTGCGTTACGTAAAAATACGATAGGTTTCGTGATTTACTCGTCAACGTGCGTTAGGATCAGAGGGTACCTTACGTAATTCACGAAAAAAATAGATCGAAACTTCTTTATTGCGGAGGTGGGAAGCCAGTGTAGTGTTTATGCGTACGGCTAAACAAATATGAGACAAATACTTACGCACACATGTCATAGACTCTTCCATTATTTATAGATGGCCTGAACTGTACGCTTATAAATTGGTCATATAATCGTGATGTCACCCTTTCAATTTTTGTTAGAATCATACGTATTCCAAAACTCACCGACAGAGGGAACCTTTTGCTATGCAAATATAGAGCGACAAAGGGTACCTCATTCCATGAAAATATAGAACGAGGGATTGGAAACGACTGCCTAAATTCGTGTGGATACGAATGTCAGTTCTCAACAGTTTTCGAAAAAAGAGCGTTCTCCAATTTCAGATCACGTAACACTAGCGTGTCGATCGAACATGCCAGTAACGAGTGCAGAATTTCTTTATTGAGTTAGGAAAAGTCTTCTACTAAGTTAGTAAAAAGTGTGTTACACCATTTCTGTAAGCAACAAAAGATTCACTGTGACAAAGTGTAGCCAGCAAACTTATAAGCCACATAAGTGGGTCTAATTTTTCATTTTGATTTTAGTTTTTCTTCTTCTTAGGCAAGAGTGTATGGATCTGTCTTGTGATACATCAGTCGTAGTGTAATACTGCATATGTAACCAAAACGCATATTTAATGATACCATCACAAAGTTTAACATGACACGATATGCTGCATACCTGCCTCAGAACTTTTTTTGTACATTAGCATTATCCTTGATATTTAGATTCAAATATAATAAAAAGGTTTCTTCGGTTGTCTGAGTACTGAGCACGCTGCTCCTATTTTATTTTCTTCACGCCGCAGTGTGACAGATAGCTGCACTCAGACCGAGATTATCGCATTGCTTGCAATCTCAGTGCACGGCGACTCTGTCGTGGGAGCCTCTTTATCTTCTGGTGACAAGTGCGTGAGGTCCAAGACGGTGAAAGGAATTTCTTGAGCATTACCTATAGCGATTCACAGGTTTGTGATTCCCCTGCCTTTTATCACTTGTGTGTGGGATGTTTCTTGGCTATTATTGTCAACCAGCCTCCACACATTGACGCTCCGGCGGTGCTTCCTGCGACTAGATATTTCATTTACACGAGAAGTATTGTTGTGATGACTTCTTTATTTCCTGAGCTACCTGGAGACTTTTGGTGGTGCAAGCAGTGCGCAATTGTGGTGGCTGGGAGAACAGAGAAGAAATGGTGGTGATTAAACAGTTAGCAGGTATGTGCAAAACGTTTCCCCAGCAGTCATTGTTCGCAAGTTGTTCGCAAGTTGATCGCTGTTTGTGGAAGGTTAGATGTAATTACGTGTGAATCTTTGGAGAGCCGGTTTATCGACACATGGAGCGCGACCTTTGCAGCTCTCGAACCTCGCATTTCTGATGAAGCTGGTGACTTCATACAGAGAAATAATTTATTTTTGCTACACTGTGTTGCTCAGTCCCATTTCGGTAACAGGGATGGGCATATACAGGGTTGAGTCACCTAACGTTACCGCTGGATATATTTCGTAAACCACATCAAATACTGACGAACCGATTCCACAGACCGAACGTGAGGAGAGGGGCTAGTGTAATTGTTTAATACAAACCATACAAAAATGCACGGAAGTATGTTTTTTAACACAAACCTACGTTTTTTAAATGGAACCCCGTTAGTTTTGTTAGCACATCTGAACATATAAACAAATACGTAACCAGTGCCGTTTGTTGCATTGTAAAATGTTAATTACTTCCGGAGATATTGTAACCTAAAGTTGACGCTTGAGTACCACTCCTCCGCTGTTCGATCGTGTGTATCGGAGAGCACCGAATTAAGTAGGGATCCAAAGGGAACGGTGATGGACCTTAGGTACAGAAGAGACTGGAACAGCACATTACGTCCACATGCTAACACCTATTTATTGGTCTTCTTCACTGACGCACATGTACATTACCATGAGGGGTGAGGTACACGTACACACGTGGTTTCCGTTTTCAATTACGGAGTGGAATAGAGTGTGTCCCGACATGTCAGGCCAATAGATGTTCAATGTGGTGGCCATCATTTGCTGCACACAATTGCAATCTCTGGCGTAATGAATGTCGTACACGCCGCAATACATCTGGTGTAATGTCGCCGCAGGCTGCCACAATACGTTGTTTCATATACTCTGGGGTTATAGGCACATCACGGTACACGCGTTACGTGATGGCCACCACATTGAACATCTGTTGACCTGACATGTCGGGACACACTTTATTCCACTCCGTAATTGAAAACGGAAACCACGTGTGCACGTGTACCTCACCCCTCATGGTAAAGTACATGTACGTCAGTGAAAAATAAAAATAAAAAGGTGTTAGCATGTGAACGTAATGTGCTGTTCCAGTCACTTCTGCACCTAAGGTCCATCACCGTTCCCTTTGGATCCCTACGTAATTCGGTGCTCTCCGATACACACGATCGAACAGCGGAGGAGTGGTACTCAAGCGTGAACTTTAGGTTACATTATCTCCAGATGTAATTAACATTTTACAATGCAACAAACGGCACTGATTACGTATTTGTTTATATGTTCAGATGTGCTAACAAAACTAACGGGGTTCCATTTAAAAACGTAGGTTTGTGTTAAAAAACATACTTCTGTGCATTTTTGTATGGTTTGTATTAAACAATTACACTAGCCCCTCTCCTCACGTTCGGTCTGTGGAATCGGTTCGTCAGTATTTGATGTGGTTTACGAAATATATCCAGCGGTAACGTTAGGTGCCTCACCTTGTATACTTCAGATTATTTCTGTATCTATTTACGAGACTGATAGTGATGTTATGCACTAATACTGCTTTGCACAGTAATACTGCAAGAGTATATTTCGTGTTGCATGTATTTTCACTGTTCCTGGCCGCATAGGCGGGTCTCAACAGCCATCAGTGGGCTTACATGACTGTATTCTCGCGAAATTGTACCTGATACGCTCAGTATGGTTCACATCTAGGGAAAATATAGCAGTTTCATTACATCTACATATACATCCATACTCCGCAAGCCACCTGACGGTGTGTGGCCGAGGGTACTTTGAGTACCTCTATCGGTTCTCCCTTCTATTCCAGTCTCGTATTGCTCGTGGAAAGAAAGATTGTCGGTATGCCTCTTTGTGGGCTCTAATCTCTCTGATTTTATTCTCATGGCCTCTTCGTGAGATATACTGCTTGACTCCTCGGTGAAGGTATGTTCTCGAAACTTCAACCAAATCCCGTAACGAGCTACTGAGCGTCTCTCTTGCAGAGTCATTCACTGAAGTTTATCTATCACTTCCGTGACGCTTTCACGGTTACTAAATGATCCTGTAACGAAGCGCGCTGCTCTCCGATAGATCTTCTCTACCTGTTCTATCAACCGTATCTGACATGAATCCCACACCGGTGAGCAGTATTAAAGCAGTGGGCGAACAGGTGTACTGTAACCTAATTCCTTTGTTTTCGGATTGCATTTCCTTAGGATTCTTCCAATGAATCTCACTCTCGCATCTGTTTTACCAGCGATTAATTTTATATGGTCATTCCATTTTAAAATCACTCCTAATGCCTACTACCAGGTAATTTATGGAATTAATTGTTTCCGGTTTCTGAACTGCTATATTGTAGTTAAATGATGAAGGATCTTTCTTTCTATGTATTCGCAGCACATTACACTTGTCTACATTGAGATTCAATTGCCATTCCTTGCAGCATTCGTCTATTCGTTGCAGATCCTCCTGCATTTCAGTACAATTTTCCATTATTACAACCTGTCGATACACCACAGCATCATCCGCAAAAAGCCTCAGTGAACTTCCGATATTACCCACAAGGTCATTAATGTATATTGTGAATAGCAACGGTCCTACGACACTCCCCTGAGGCACACCTGAAGTCACTCTTACTTCGGAAGATTTCTCTCCTTTGAGAATTACATGCTGCGTTCTGCTATCTAGGAATTCTTCAATCTAATCACACAATTGGTCTGATAGTCCGTATGCTCTTACTTTGTTCATTGAACGAGTGTGGGGAGCTGAATCAAACACCTTGCGGAAGTCAAGAAACACGGCATCTACCTGGGAACTCGTGGACAAGTAGCGCGAGCTGGGTTTCACACGGTAGTCTTTTTCGAAACCCATGCTGATTCCTACAGAGTAGATTTCTAGTCTCCAGGAAAGTCATTACACTCGAACATAATACGTGTTCCAAAATTCTACAACTGATCGATGTTAGAGATATAGGTCTATAATTCTGCACATCTGTTGGACGTCCCTTCTTGAAAACGGGGATGACCTGTGCCCTTTTCCAAACCTTTGGAACGCTACGCTCTTCTAGAGACCTACGGTACACCTCTGCAAGAAAGGCGGCAAGTTCCTTCGTGTACTCTGTGTAAAATCGAACTGGAATCCATCAGGTCCAGCGGCCTTTCCTCTTTTGAACGATTTTAATTGTTTTTCTATCCCTGTGTCATCTATTTCGATATCTACCATTTTGTCATCTGTGCGACAATCTAGAGAAGGAACTACTGTGCAGTCTTCCTCTGTGAAACAGCTTTGGAAAAAGACATTTAGTATTTCGGACTTTAGTGTGTCATCCTCTGTTTCAGTACCATTTTGATCACAGAGTGTCTGGACATTTTAATTTGATCCACCTACCGCTTTTACATAAGACCAAAATTTCTTAGGATTTTCTGCCAAGTCAGTACACAGAACTTTACTTGCGAATTCGTTGAACGCCTCTCGCATAGCCCTCCTCACACTACATTTCGCTTCGTGTAATTTTTGTTTGTCTGCAAGACTTTGGCTATGTTTATGTTTGCTGTGAAGTTCCCTTTGCTTCCTCAGCAGTTTTCTAACTCGGTTGTTGTACCACGGTGGCTCTTTTCCATCTCTCGCTTGGCACATACTCCTCTATTGCATATTGTATGATACCGAGCGAGGTGACGCAGTGGCTAGACACTGGACTCTCATTCGGGAGGACGACGGTTCAATCCCGCGTCCGGCCATCCTGATTTAGATATCCGTGAGTTCCCTAAGTCGCTCCGGGCAAATGCCGGGATGGTTGCTTTCAAAGGGCATGGCCGACTTCCTTCCCCGTCCTTCCCTAATCCAATGAGACCGATGACCTCGCTGTCTGGTCTCCTTCCCCAAACAATGCCAATCCATATTGTGTGATGGCTTTGAACTTTGTCCACTGATCCTCAATACTACCTGTACTTGAGGCAAAGCTTTTGTGTTCAGCCGTCAGGTACTCCGAAATCTGCTTTTTGTCACTTTTGCTAAACAGAAAAATCTTCTACATGTACATCTACGTTTATACTCCTCAAGCCACCCAACGGTGTGTGGCGGAGGTCACTTTACGTGCCACTGTCATTACCTCCCTTTCCTGTTCCAGTCGCGTATGGTTCGCGGGAAGAACGACTGCCGGAAAGCCTCCGTGCGCGCTCGAATCTCTCAAATTTTACATTCGTGATCTCCTCTGGAGGTATAAGTAGGGGGAAGCAATATATCCGATACCTCATCCAGAAACGCACCCTCTCGAAACCTGGACAGTAAGCTACACCGCGATGCAGAGCGCCTCTTTTGCAGAGTCTGCCACTTGAGTTTGCTAAACATCTCCGTAACTGTTTTCCATTCATTTGGAACCTTCCGTTCCTCTAGAGACTTGCGGTACACTGCTGTTAGAAGGGGGGCAAGTTCTTTCGCGTACTCTGTGTAGAATCGAGTTGGTATCCGTCAGGTCCAGTGGACTTTTCTCTGTTGAGTGATTCCAGTTGCTTTTCTATTCCTTGGACACTTATTTCGATGTCAGCCATTTTTTCGTTTGTGCGAGGATTTAGAGAAGGAACTGCAGTGTGGTCTTCCTCTGTGAAACAGCTTTGGGAAAAGGTGTTTAGTATTTCAGCTTTACGCGTCTCATCCTCTGTTTCAATGCCATCATCATCCCGGAATGTCTGGATATGCTGTTTCGAGCCACTTACTGATTTAACGTAAGACCAGAACTTCCTACGATTTGCCGTCAGGTCGGTACATAGAATTTTACTTTCGAATTCACTGAACGCTTCACGCATAGCCCTCCTTACGCTAACTTTGACATCGTTTAGCTTCTGTTTGTCTGAGAGGTTTTGGCTGCGTTTAAACTTGCAGTGAAGCTCTCTTTGCTTTCGCAGTATTTTCCTAACTTAGTTGATGAATCACGGTGGGTCTTTCCCGTCCCTCACAGTTTTACTCGGCACGTACCTGTCTAAAACGCATTTTACGATTGCCTTGAACTTTTTCCATAAACACTCAACATTGTCAGTGTCGGAACAGAAATTTTCGTTTTGATCTGTTTGGTAGTCTGAAATCTGCCTTCTATTACTCTTGCTGAACTGATAAACCTTCCTCCCTTTTTTTATATTCCTATATACTTTCATATACGGGGATGCTGCAACGACCTTATGATCACTGATTCCCTGTTCTGCGCTTACAGAGTCGAAAAGTTCGGGTCTGTTTGTTATCAGTAGGTCCAAGATGTTATCTCCACGAGTCGGTTCTCTGTTTAATTGCTCTAGGTAATTTTCGGATAGTGCACTCAGTATAATGTCACTCGATGCTCTGTCCCTACCACCCGTCCTAAACATCTGAGTGTCCCAGTCTATATCTGGTAAATTGAAATCTCCACCCAAGACTATACCATGCTGAGAAAATTTAAAGGAAATGTATTGCAAATTTTCTCTCAGTTGTTCTGCCGCTAATGCTGCTGAGTCGGGAGGTCGGTAAAAGGAGCCAATTATTAATCTAGCTCGGTTGTTGAGTGTAACCTCCACCCATAATAATTCACAGGAATTATCCACTTCTACTTCACTACAGGTTAAACTACTACTAACAGCGACAAACACGCCACCACCGGTTGCATGCAGTCTATCCCTTCTAAACACCGTCTGTGCCTTTGTAAAAGTTTTGGCAGAGTTTATCTCTGGCTTCAGCCAGCTTTCCGTACCTACAACGATTTCAGCTTCGGTGCTTTCTATCAGCGCTTGAAGTTCCGGTACTTTACCAATGAAGCTTCGACAGTTTACAAGTACAATACCGATTGCTGCTTGGTCCCCGCATGTCCTGACTTTCCCCGCACCCTTTGAGGCTGTTGCCCTTTCTGTACTTGCCCGAGGCCATCTAACCTAAAAAAACCGCCCAGACTAGGCCACACAACCCCTGCTATCCGTGTAGTCGCCTGCTGCGTGTAGTGGACTCCTGACCTATCAAGCGGAACCCGAAACCCCACCACCCTATGGCTGAAATCATCGATGCAGTAACCGTTCTATGATCGATGATTCCCTGTTCTGCGTTATCTGTTTCAAATAGTTCGGGTCTGTTTGTCACCAGAAGGTCTAATAAGTTATCTCCACGAGTCGGTTCTCTGTTTAACTGCTCAAGGTAGTTTTCAGATAATGCACTTAAAAAAATTTCACGGGATTCTTTGTCCCTGCCACCCGTTATAAACGTTTGAGCCTCCCAGTCTATGTCTGGCAAATTAAAATCTCCACCCAGAACTACAACATGATCAGGAAATCTACTCGAAATATTTTCGAAATTTTCCTTTAGATGCTCAGCCAAAACAGCTTCTGAGACAGGGTGCCTATAGAGACATCCAATTACCATGTTTGAGCCTGCTTTAACCGCGACCTTCACCCAAATTATTTCGCATTTCGGATCTCCGTCGATTTCATTCGATACTATTGCACTTTTTATCGCTATACACACGCTTCTCCCTTCACTGTCCAGCCTGTCTCTGCAGAATACATTCCAATCAGAATTTGGAATTTCATTACCGTTTACATCTGGATTCAGCCAACTTTCTGTCCCTAGCACTATGTGGGCATTGTGACCATTTATTAATGAGAGCAGTTCTGGGGCCTCATGTAGTTTGCTATTACTGCATTGATATTGTTATTCCCTGTTGCGTTTTGCCTACTACTACCATGTCTCGTCTCAGGAGGCGTCTTGTCAGGCCTAGGGAGGGAATTCTCTAACCTACAAAAACCACATGTGCACTCCACACGTACTCCGCTACCCTTGTAGCTGCTTCCTGCGTGTAGTGCACACCTGACCTATTCAGCGGGACACAACATTTCTCCACCCGATAGCGGAGGTCGAGAAATTTGCACCCCAGCTCTCCGCAGAATCGTCAGAGCCTCTGGTTTAAGCCTTCCACTCGGTTCCAAACCAGAGGACCGCGATCGGTTCTGGGAACGATACTACAAATAGTTAGCTCAGATTCCACCCCGCGAGCGAGGCTTTCCGCCTTCACCAACTTCGCCAACCGCCTGCATGAACTGAGGATGACCTCAGAACCCAGACTGCAGAGCGGGCGATGGCACACGGCCAGCCTCCACATTGACCCTCCGCCTCGTGCGACGCGAACGTCACTGAACCCTCCACTCCCCTTTGTGAGAGGGTGGCGTAACCGCGCCCGGTACCCGCGAAGTTGGCTCGACAGCAGGGACAGTGGGTGAAGCATGTAACACCTGGCGTGTACCATGCGACGCACCAGACTCCACATTGCCGCTACACTCCGAGACAGCAGCCTGAAGACGGCTGTTCGCGGCCATCAACACGTTCAGCTGTTCGCGAACAGATGCCAGCTCCTCCTTCTTCCGTACACAGCAGTCACACATCCTATCCATCCTAAGAAATCAACAATTTACTGTAGAGAGTTAATCATTTTTAATTAGATTGCTGATTCACTAAAGGTAGCTGATAGCTGACTAAACTGTGGTTACTAGACACTTCTAGTTGGAAACAATGAAAATAAGCACTACCTGTCTCTGGACTGTATTCAAAACAACCACGAAATCTATGGAACAATATTACTAGTACTCGGAAATTAAAGCTTCCCAAAAAAAAAAAAAAAAAAAAAAAAAAAAAAAAAAAAAAAAAAAAAAAAAAAAAAAAAAAGAAGTCTCAAGTAAGAAGAACACAGTTAGTACTTAAATTTACGTAGCTCGCTGTACAGCGGATGTGATTACATTGCATCATTCCTGGCCATATTTGAAGGAAACTCCAGACTAACCTTACCAGTGTCATGGACACTTAAGAATTTGCAGCAGTGCTACTGGTTTGCCTTCGTACTCATTTATGAGTCTTTTACCAGCATCCCCTGCTCACTAATAATCTAATAGTTTATATCGTGTTATGGTAAGTTACATTGATTTTAATACTGTCTCGGAGCTATGGCTGACCAAGAATGACACTGCCCACACATAATTGGTACTTTTTAAAGCAGGAGGGTTAGGGAGCCAGATTCACAAGAGCCCAGAGAGAGAATGGAGGGACGGGACGACCTTTATCTGCAATGAATCTCCTATACTTCACCCAGTGTGTTGGGACATCAGAGTCGTTTACACCCAAATACTGCAAATTTCTCGGCCATTGATAGGGGAGTATTCACGGCAGTACTACATGCATCAACGTCCGAGGTTTGGTCTACCAAAACAGGCGCTAGGTGTGTCTTTCGTTGCTTAGATCTATCTCCTTCAAATGACTCACAACAGTTGGAGGCACTGGTTAGGTTTCCAGGTGTGTGTTTTGTGACACTCTGCCAATCATTATACATACATAATGATTCTTTGATCGGAAATCGGTAAACCTCAGGATTTTGCTACAACATCACAAATTTACCGTGATACCGTTGTAACACATAAACTGTGACGTCAGACACTAGACGTGCAGAGGGGTGGGGCGACTTAACAAGAGTTTCTCTATCGTGCTGTGGCATTTCTTATACACACAGGATCTTTGATTCGAAATCTGTAAACTGAAGTGCTAATAGAATTTACTTTGACGTCATTAATTTGGTAGAATATGTCACGATGTCATTTTAACTCGTACACATACTACGACGTCACATACGCATGCTATTAATGCAGAGATGGCTTAGCAGTGATATATAGTTCAGATACTTTTGTGCACATACTGCACTAGATGAGAGCATCATGACACCAACATGCCGCGACATTACATGACATGGTATGACGCAACACTGACTTGAAATTGAGAGCATTGGAATGAAACTCGTGTAGTTGCAAAAGTGTGGAAAAATATGAAAAATTGTGAATATGTGAAAAAATACATAACATTGCCGAAAATACGGAGAAGTGTTGAAATATGATAGTACACTTTCTGCACTGTGATTGGTTGAGAGCAACATGAGGTCGACATGATGCAATGTGACGGGACATGATGCAGCGTGATACTTAAGTGACATCGAGAGCAGGAAACTAATGTAATTGAAAAATTACGGGAAATACGTAAAATTGTTAACAATACTAGAAAATATGTAATTATTTTAGATAAATGTTGAACAGTACGTAAAATTGTTGAAAATGTAGAAAAACAGGAAAAAGTAGAGTACTTTCGTATCTGCCTGGATGTGATCCCTGTTGGTGTCTCGAATGACGAAAATCGCATAATATTGAAGTTAATTTATTGTTAACAAGTACCTACACCATAGACCTCGAGTGATATGAATCCACTACCTTATGTCCTCCAGCTAGAAAATATGAGGAGAGGAAGGTGGGGGGCTTGAATTTTATTGGTCCGTAGGGAAGGGAACCGGGAAAGGGGAAGCATAAAGATGGGAGTGACGTTGATCAACTGTCAGGGGAAGGTAGTGGGGGTGACTTAAATATATATATCACACAAGCGTGTAATCTGACATCTGAATTATAGCCTGGTAACCCCCTTATATTTTCAGCAGTTCACACTTTATCTAGAACCAGTACTACTAACCTACTGGCGAGGAAATGTTGAATCCCCATGCTTCATGGAGGTCAGAGGGTCGCCTGCTCTGTGGGGCATGATGGGCGATGGTCTGAGACAGGTCTCACGACAGAATGAAAATCTAGTGCAGGCACTGTCAGGTATGCAGTACATGCAGGAAGCAGCTACTAGGGTAGCAGAGTATATGTAACTTACAAATGGGAGTTTTCTAGGTTAGAGGAACTCCTGGCTCCTTGGGGTCAGAGTCGAATTTTCCGCTGCAATTGAAAATACATCACCCACAATGTTCTCAGAGAATCCTCGCAGACTGGTTACACAAAAGATCAGTATTTTATTAACAAACTGCGGGAGCATTCAAGGTAAGATCCCAGAATTAGTATCGTTTATAAAGGTTTATTATGCCCAGATAGTGTTACGAACAGCAAGTTAGTTGAAACCGGAAGTGAGTAGCAACGAAATTGGGAGTGGAATATTGATCGTAAGAATAGGTTAGTCGGCAATGGTGTCGGCCTGTTTATTGTAATACAAAATTCGAAAATATCTAGAGATATTATCACGGATTTCGAATGTGAATTTATCTGGGTGAAGTTAAGTACCATAGGTCGGTCGAACATGGTAATGAGCTTGTTTTATATACTGCCTGAATGAGGATCTGTAGGGGCAGAGCTCTTCAGAGAGAACTTGCAGAATACCGTTAGTAAATTTTCTGGTCATGCCGTTGTAATTGCCGGTGATTCCAACTTGCCAGGCGATGATTTGGAGGTCATGTTTCAAAACTGGTGCCAGACGTACAGATTCGTGTGACATCGTTCTGAATACCTCGTCCGAAAATTATTTCGAGCAGACAATTAGAAAACCAAGTCCAGAAGGTAACGTCTTACACCTCCTAGCAATAAACAGACCTGCATTATTGCATCAGTTAACGTAGAGGAATGTATCATTGACATAAGGCTATGATACCAACTATGACTACACTGAGATACAGAGATAGGTAGTACAATATTTTTTCTTATAGACAGCATACAAATTGCTTAGTATCTGTGTAGTTAACATCAGATATTCAGTGGCGAGGAGAAGGAAATGGAACACAAATGCAAAAATTCAAAAGCATCGTTCAGTTTGTCTGGGAAAGTATGTTCGGAGCAAGGTCTTAAGGGATGGGGAAGACACACAGTGACTTAATAGTCGTATTAGAAAGCTTCTGTATAAACAGAGAGAGCCTCGTCACAGATTCAAGATAGTCAAAAGGTTGCAGACAAACGAAAGCTGAACGAAGTGAAAATGAGGGAGCAATAGAATTAGAGTTCATTGACTTTGAGAGTAAACTTTTACCGATCGAGCTGACTAAGAACTCTGTCTCGGTCTCAAGTAAAATCAGTACGCGTTTCCAACTCCTCTATTCATTCATTCAGTGACCGTACTGGCACCGAAACGGTGAATAACAGAGAAAAGGGCGAATTACTGAATACGCTCTTACGAAATTGTTTGACCGCCGATGATCGCAAAACGATCCGTCATTTCAGTTACCGTACGAACGTTGAAATGGCAGATTTCACAAGCTGCGACATTGTCGCGAATAATACAATACGGTTCTGCCGGCCGTTGTGGGAGAGCGATTCTACGTGCTTCTGTCCGGAGCCGCACTGCTGCTACTAAAGTGAACAAACACATATATAGCCCAGTAGAACCTTTCATTATGGTCTATTTGTTGTTTTTAAGCTGTAGACAATCTGCAAGTATATTTATGATTTTTTCCCATTTTTTGCTGTGGATCTGATGATGGTCATTATAGAACGATACCGGTAATCTGTTAACAAAAAGTTTGTGACCATATACGTTAATTAAATGATACGTAACGAAATGGCAGACATTGATATTACCGATCGCTGATTAGAAAAACGAATACAGTAGCTTAGGAGTGGCAAGTCATTGGGAGCAGATGAGGCACATGTAAGATTCTACATAGTTTATGCCAAAAAACTTGCGTCCCTTCCAGCACCAGTTCATCTTAGTTTCATGGAGCAACGAAGGGTGCCTAGCGACAGGAAAAAGCACAGGTCATTCCCGTCTTCAAGACAAGTTCTAGGACAGATGAACATAAATATATACCTATATCCCTGACATCAGTCTGATGTAGAATTATGAAACATCTATACTCCAAAGTTATGACGTATTTGGAGAAGGAAAATCTCCTATCTAAACATCAACATGAATTCCGCAAATAGAGATCTTGCAAAAGTACGCTCGCTCTGTTCCTCTACGAGATCCATAGCGCCTTTGACAACGGCCTGAGCTTGATGCCGTGTTCCTTAATTTTAGGTTGCCATTTGACACCCCTTCACTCTGCCGTATAGTGAAAAAAATACGAGCTTACCGAGTATCGGACCAGATATGCGACTCGATTCAGGACGTCGCTCTTAACGTAGCAAAATCGACAGATGTAAAGGTAATTTCTGGAGTACCCTAAGGAAGTCTGCTATGACCGTTACTGTTTATTATATATATAAGTGAGCTAACAGAAAGAATCGGTATCTCTTTAAATTAGCAGATGATGCGGTTGTCCATAAGAAAGCAGTAACCCCAGAACACCGTATCGACTTTCGGAATAACCCATAGAGGATAGATGGAAGGTGCCGGTTCTGGCAGTTGACAGATGTAACATATTCCGCTTACACAGGGAAAGATATCAACTACCGTGCAACTAACTATTGATGGACAAATTGGTGGAAACAAAATTTATCTCAAAATACACTCCTGGAAATGGAAAAAAGAACACATTGACACCGGTGTGTCAGACCCACCATACTTGCTCCGGACACTGCGAGA
This sequence comes from Schistocerca serialis cubense, assembly GCF_023864345.2. Taxonomy (NCBI): domain Eukaryota; kingdom Metazoa; phylum Arthropoda; class Insecta; order Orthoptera; family Acrididae; genus Schistocerca; species Schistocerca serialis. The sequence goes on from NC_064641.1 coordinate 723,440,716, forward strand.
GAGCTGTACAAGCAATGATCACACGCACGGCACAGCGGACACACCAGGAACCGCGGTGTTGGCCGTCGAATGGCGCTAGCTGCGCAGCATTTGTGCACCGCCGCCGTCAGTGTCAGCCAGTTTGCCGTGGCATACGGAGCTCCATCGCAGTCTTTAACACTGGTAGCATGCCGCGACAGCGTGGACGTGAACCGTAAGTGCAGTTGACGGACTTTGAGCGAGGGCGTATAGTGGGCATGCGGGAGGCCGGGTGGACGTACCGCCGAATTGCTCAACACGTGGGGCGTGAGGTCTCCACAGTACATCGATGTTGTCGCCAGTGGTCGGCGGAAGGTGCACGTGCCCGTCGACCTGGGACCGGACCGCAGCGACGCACGGATGCACGCCAAGACCGTAGGATCCTACGCAGTGCCGTAGGGGACCGCACCGCCGCTTCCCAGCAAATTAGGGACACTGTTGCTCCTGGGGTATCGGCGAGGACCATTCGCAACCGTCTCCATGAAGCTGGGCTACGGTTCCGCACACCGTTAGGCCGTCTTCCGCTCACGCCCCAACATCGTGCAGCCTACCTCCAGTGGTGTCGCGACAGGCGTGAATGGAGGGACGAATGGAGACGTGTCGTCTTCAGCGATGAGAGTCGCTTCTGCTTTGGTGCCAATGATGGTCGTATGCGTGTTTGGCGCCGTGCAGGTGAGCGCCACAATCAGGACTGCATACGACCGAGGCACACAGGGCCAACACCCGGCATCATGGTGTGGGGAGCGATCTCCTACACTGGCCGTACACCACTGGTGATCGTCGAGGGGACACTGAATAGTGCACGGTACATCCAAACCGTCATCGAACCCATCGTTCTACCATTCCTAGACCGGCAAGGGAACTTGCTGTTCCAACAGGACAATGCACGTCCGCATGTATCCCGTGCCACCCAACGTGCTCTAGAAGGTGTAAGTCAACTACCCTGGCCAGCAAGATCTCCGGATCTGTCCCCCATTGAGCATGTTTGGGACTGGATGAAGCGTCGTCTCACGCGGTCTGCACGTCCAGCACGAACGCTGGTCCAACTGAGGCGCCAGGTGGAAATGGCATGGCAAGCCGTTCCACAGGACTACATCCAGCATCTCTACGATCGTCTCCATGGGAGAATAGCAGCCTGCATTGCTGCGAAAGGTGGATATACACTGTACTAGTGCCGACATTGTGCATGCTCTGCTGCCTGTGTCTATGTGCCTGTGGTTCTGTCAGTGTGATCATGTGATGTATCTGACCCCTGGAATGTGTCAATAAAGTTTCCCCTTCCTGGGACAATGAATTCACGGTGTTCTTATTTCAATTTCCAGGAGTGTATTTTGGAGTAACCACCCAGACCGATCTTCAGTGGAATTACCACATAATACAAATAGTAGGAAAAGCAGATGTCACACTGAGATTCACAGGAATATTCTTAAGGACATGCAACTCATCCACGAAAGAAGTGGCTTACAAAGCACTTGTTTGGCCGAGTCTTGAGTACTGCTCACCAGTCTGCAATTATTACCAGGTAGGACTGATAGAAGGGATAGAGAATATGCAACGAAGAGCGGCGCGTTTCGTTACGGGTTCGTTTAGCCGACACGAGAGCGTTGTAGAGATGATACACCAACTCCATTGGCATACGCCACAAGAGAGACCTCGTGCATCACGGAGAAGTTGACTACTGAAATTTCGAGGGAGTATTTTCCGAGAAGAGTTGGAAAGCTTCCCCTATCCGTTCTCTCACATACATTTCGTAAAACGACTACGTTGAGAAACTTTCAGAAATTACAGCAAACAGAGGATTATCGACAATCAATTCTCCTCACGCGCCATTCGCGAGTGGGACAGGGAAGGGGTGATCAGATAGTGGTACCAGAAGTACCCTCCGCCGCACACCATGGAGTGACTAGAAATGTATGGATGTTGTTGAAAACATGGGTTTCTGTAGTTTTCGGTGTCTATGGTGTGACATCAAAGAAAGCAGGCAGCTATTCACATCGCTCTTTACATTGTGGATGACGCTGGAGTTGTTGCCCGATGATGTCCCATATGAGTCGATTAAAGACAGAGCCGGTCACTGACCAGGCAACATGTCGATACTCTGTAGAGAATGTTGGGCTACAGTGGCGATATGTGGGCGAGTGTTATCCTATTGGAAAACAGCCGAGAACTGCTGTTCATGAATGGGAGCACAATAGATCGAATCACCAGACTGACGTACAAATTTCCAGTCAATGTGCGTGGATTAGCGAAGAGAGTGCTCCTGGTGTCATACAAAATTGCATTCCAGACCATAACTCCGGGTATAGGTCCAGTATGTCTTGGCGGCAGACAGGTTGGTTGCAAGTGCTCACATCGTCTCCCTCTAACCAACATATAGCACTGGGTCAGAGCCAGCTTTATCATATCTTCGGAATTACATCTCTATAGGTAAAGTATTTACGTGATTAACGTTGCAAAATCACAGGTTAATATAAGCGCTGGAAAAAGCCACTGCAAATGTGACATTCTGGCAAATTAACAATCGGAGCAGTTGCCAGAATGGTGCCTCTAAGCATGCAAAGGTGAATGCAATGTATTGTACAGGTGCCGGATGCGAATTTGTTGTATGAATTTCATACCTGTTGCACTTGATCGGTCAATAGAGGGACGGTTAATGCTGGTCGGGCATGAGGCTGATATTGTCGTCCGCTGATGTCCCATTCGCGCTAGATTGAAGACAGATCTGACGATTGAACAGGCCAAGGCAACTTGTCGACATTCTATAGAGCATGTGAGCATGTTGGATTACAACAGTAGCATGTGGGCGAGAGCTATCCTGTTGGAAAATACCGCATGGGATGCTGTTCAAGAATGGCAGCGCAACAGTCGAGTCACAAGATTGTCGCACAAATTTTCGGTCATGGTGAATACAGTAACCACGAGAATGCTCTTGCTGTCATACGAAATCACACCCCAGACTATAACTCCAGGTGTAGGTTCAATATGTCTTCGTCGCAAACAGGTTGGTTGCAGGTACTCACCTGGCCTCCTTCCAACCAACATACGGTCGTCACTGACACCGAGGCAGAATCAGCTTTCATCAGAAAACACAACAGACCTCAACTCTGCCTCCAATGAGATTTCGCTTGACGCCGCTGAAGTCGCAAGCGCCGGTGGCTTGGATTCAGTGGAATGCACGCTACAGGGCTTTTGTCTCGGAGTTTTACTTGAATTAAACGATTTGTAACAGTTCGTTGTGTCATAGTGGCGCCAACTGCTGCTCGAACTGCCCGCAGCTCATGGTCGTGCGGTAGCGTTCTCGCTTCCCGCGCCCGGGTTCGATTCCCGGCGGCATCAGGGATTTTCTCTGCCTCGTGATGGCTGTGTATTGTGTGATGTCCTTAGGTTAGTTAGGTTTAAGTAGTTCTTAGTTCTAGGGGACTCATGACCATAGATGTTAAGTCCCATAGTGCTCAGAGCCATTTGAACCATTTTTTGCTGCTCGAACTGCTGTTTCAGACGCAGTATGTTGCGCCACAACCATATGCCGACCACGATGGTTTTTCCTCTCGGCAGTGCCACGTGGCCGTCCGGAGACCCGTCTTCTTGGGTCCGTGCCTTACCGTGACTACCGCTGCCAGCAAACATTTACAGTGGCTACACTCCTGTCAAGTCTTTCTGAAACTGCGTTGGCACGAACATCCAGCTTCTCGTAGGCCTATTAAGTGACGTCGTTCAACTCAGTGTGGTTTTCACAACGGGGACTTCGTCGCCTTAAAGGCATTTTTGACTACCATCAACTCTTACCATCCGCCGGCCTTGGGTGGCCAAGCGGTTCTAGGCGCTACAGTCTGGAACCGCGCGACCGCTACGGTCGCAAGTTCTAATCCTGCCTCGGGCATGGATGTGTGTGATGTCCTTAGGTTAGTTAGGTTTAAGTAGTTCTAAGTTCTAGGGAACTGATGACCTCAGAAGTTAAGTCCCACAGTGCTCAGAGCCATATTTTTGAACTCTTATGATCCAGTCTCACAGGTTACTAATGCTCACGACATTTAAGTCTTTACTATCTTACTGCGCTATTGCTTAGAGCAGTCTGTAATACGCGAACGTATTTACCGGTACGTCGTGCGTCGAAATCCCTTAACTCTGTTTGCATTTTGTTGCAAACTGTTACCCACTGGAACGATTCTGGAAGCTAAGTACTTTTAAATTTGGTTGCATGTTGCACTGAGTTACTAATTTTAGTAGTTTTCAACCTCTATTACTTCTGTTTCTTGTGAACTAACCGTAGAAGAAACTATCGAAAAAGTACGCTCACTGTGTGGGTTTAAAGTTTCTCTGAGTGGACCAATGGACGAGTGAAACATGGTGTGAAGTTTTTATGGCATTTCTATTAACGGTGGATTAGCATTGTCAATAGCGATGTTTACATTCTTGCTTGAGACTAAAATGTGAAATCACTACAGTTATTTCATAAAAATCTTCTACTGTTGTAGCATGACTTAGGAAAAGAAGTATGGCTTTTTGACAGTTGTAAGAGTTTTACCGTGGGTGAGAAGTGTGGGTTTTGTCATAGGTTCTTGAGTAGTTATTTACGGGAAATATTTTTATTGGGAGGAACGCAGTGGGGAAGTCAGTGGACAGTCTATGGAGATCTTCTCTTGGAACTATAAGTTATGTGGCAAAAAATAAGTTAATAGAGGAGTAGGAGCAAGAGACCTGTTCCCTTCAGGTGCAGTTACAGAGACCAAAGGGAGAAGCTACAAAGGATGAGGAAGGAGAAGAGGGCTGGGGAATGGGAACTGGCAGTTGGCAAGAAGGCTGCTGGGAAAAGGGTGTGTTAAGACAGTAGCACTAGGTGTATCACCAACAGATTTGACCAACTGCCAGAGTTTAGAGCACAGGAGTCTCTTGTAGATTTAGGTGTAGAAAACAGGCAATAGCCTACAATTTTTAAGAAGAATAAGTCAATTATAACTTCAAATAGAGAGAGGTGTGTTCCGCTGCCAGGTAGTTCTCTTCGCAGGTGTGTAGGCAAACTATTGCTCAAAGTGTTTGGGGCTGAGTACCTGGTCACCATCATTGTAGGGTGCAGGGTTGGCTCAGGTGACTGATAACATAGGAGATTTACGTAGAAATTTTACGGAAGAGGATCGATAGTGATTGTGGGAGGAAATGGGAAGAGTCTCGATAGGGGCGGAGATTATGACACAGATGGTGACCTGGAAAAGAAAGCTACTCATACTCGTGGAACATATGTGTACATCTTGCAGATGTTTCGCCGTCGTGATCAATCTCATTTTAATACAGCTATTAGCCGCATTAACATGGGTATTGAGAAGGCACTGATGACGAACGGCATGGCTCACATTTCAATGGTGCCAGATCAGTCAGTTGATAGGTCAGGCTTCACCATGTATAGCCTACAGCTCATTATGCATGAAATGGAAAGGTTGGGAAACTTCGTAGGTCACAGTATAGTGGCAAATGGTGGGACCATTAGTGAAAAAATTTGTTCGAGAGATGCAACTTTTTTAGACTGAAATCTGCTGATAAGTATCTCTACTTAAGGGAAGTCTCCCTGACAAAGGAACCGCCTTCAATGAAGGTGGGCATCTAAGTAATGAAAATAGTTTCCAAGTTTCATGAAAATACAGGATGGAGAAAAACTGTGTCACGAAATTTTAACCATGGATAGCTGATGGCAATAGGAACCAAAATTGCCTATGTTGTGTAGGTCGACAACGCAACATTTTTAAACTGTGGAAACTTAGCGCCACGCTCTCCGATTGGCCGTGGGATCGCCCTGTTGCAGTTTGTCGTTGATGGGCAGCGTTATGGTTGTCGGTTTACACATACAAACGTCCCTCGTCCCGTCACTGCCGCAATGTGATACACACACGTGTCCAACAGGTCTTGCTGTTTGTCTCCGCCACAGTGACTTTCACACGTAAGCTTCGCTTCGGAGCACACACACGTCACCTGCGATTTAATCATATAGTAAGCATGGAAGTACAGTATTCGTTTGAAGAACAACGAGAAACGGTTTTTGTTTATGGACTACCCGATGGTAACGCGCATGAAGCTCGACGGTTGTATGAGGAACGGTACCCAGCAAGACACCACACACACCTGCAAACGTTTACAGCAATTCAGCGGCGACTTGGCGAAGCAGGATCGTTAGCGGAATATCATGGTGATGCTGGAAGACCTCGAACATGACGGGATGCTGCAGTTGAAGAGACGAGCCCTTCGAGGAAGCACCTACTACAACTACTCGAGGGGTTGGACACGACATGGGGGTCACTCATCGGTTAGTCTGGGAGGTTTTGAGGGATGAAGGCCAACATCCATTTAGTTTCCACCCTGTTCAAGCTCTAAATCCTGTGGTGACTATGAACACAGGCTAGGGTTTCGCCGGTTGCTTCTGCGACGTGTTGCACGACATCCCGATTTCCCCGCCATTTTATTGCTTACCGACGAGTGCACCTTCCATCGGGATGGCCTTTACAACACTCGATACGTCCATTACTGGGAAAGGGAAATCCTCACGTCACGTGCGTCCACGGATACCGGGAACGATTTTCGCACAACTTTTTGCAGGCATTGTGAGTGACCATCTGGTTGGGCCGGACGTCTACCTTCTCGACTTACCGGGACAAATTACCTTCACTTTTTGAAAGAAACTCTACCCGGCCTGCAGGAAGATGTTCCCCTGGACATACGGCTACCCATGTGGTGGCAGCATGATGGGGCGCCCGCACATAACAGTCGTGCTGAGGGCGGATATTTAAATGAACTCTTCGACGGCCGGATAATTGGCAGAGGTGCTCGTAGGACATGGCCCCTGCGATCACCAGATCTCACGCCACTGAACTTTTTCCCGTGGGGATTCTTCAAGGTTGGCCGGCCGCGGTAGTCTAGCGGTCCTAGGTGCTCAGTCCGGAGCCGCGCGACTGCTACAGTCGCAGGTTCGAATCCTGCCTCGGGCATGGACGTGTGTGATGTCCTTAGCTTGGTTAGGTTTAAGTAGTTCTAAGTTCTAGGGGACTGATGACCATCGATGGTAAGTCCCATAGTGCTCAGAGCCATTTGAACCATTTGATTCTTCAAGGTTGTAGTTCACGCACCCAGAAGCGAACCATCTATAAACGAAGAGGACTTAATTGATCGCATTCAACATGCTACCAGTCACATAAGGGAAATGTTAGGAATCTTTGAAAGAGTTCGGCAAAGCACCGATCGAGTGTGCTCCCTGCCGCCGTTGGGTAAGCAGCTGCCAGCAGCAAGTCGTATACTCCTAGCTCACTTATTTGTTACATAGTTTAATTCTAATTTCTTTTCGTGTTTTGGGGTACTTGCATTGCTTAATTCATAATTTCGGGCGTATTATAGTATTTGAGAGTTGTAGCATCGCGTTTTAGTACCTGAATAGTGTAATTTGCGTAGTCGTTTGTCTTCTGTTTTTGTTTTGAATGGTCAGTGTCGGTTGGTCACAGCCAGTGTGCTCCCTGCCGCCGCTGGATAAGCAGCTGCCAGCAGCAAGTCGTATACTCCTAGCTCACTTATTTGTTACATAGTGTCGTATAGGAGGTGTGATTTCGAGTTTTAGTTACTGTAATCGTAAATTCAGGCAGATTGTAGCGTAGTCGTTAGGCATTTGTACAGGTTAGTTCATACATTCTTTGCGTGTTTCCCTTGCGTTATCTAGGCACAGACTCGTGTTTCAGTAACTGTTGTTCAACATCGATTAGAATGGACAGGGACTGTGATTGCTGTGTTCAGATGAGGGCTGAGTTGGCATCTCTTCGCTCACAGCAGCAGGCGGCGCTGACTTCGGTCGCGCAGCTTGAGGCTGTTGCCAATGGGCACCACTGTGGGGAGCCGGACTTGGGTATCACGGCGATGTCAACCTCGTCCCGTCTGTCCCCAGATCGGTCTGCCACTGTGGTTGCCTCGGTTGCTGCCCGCAGTGGGGCTGAGCCCTCGCCTGTGGTTGATTGGGATGTCGTCCCAAGGCGTGGCAGGCAGCGAAAGACGTCCCCAGAGGCTGATCAGAAAGCCTCCCCGGTGCGTCTGACAAACAGGTTTCAGGTACTGTCTCTGGCTGAGCCAGATGCAGCTGCCTGCTCTGTTTCAGAGAATGATTCTCAGCTTTCAAGGTCCGGGCAGTCGCAGAGGGTGGGCTTATTGGTAGTTGGGAGCTCTAATGTTAGGCGCGTAATGGGGCCCCTTACGGATTTGGCGGCTAAGGAGATGAAGAAACCCAGTATGCACTCCGTGTACATTCCGGGTGGAGTCATTCCTGATGTGGAAAGGGTCCTTCCGGATGCCATGAAGAGCACAGGGTGCAGCCAGCTGCAGGTGGTGGCACATGTCGGCACTAATGACGTGTGTCGCTTTTGATCTGAGGAAATTCTCTCTGGATTCCAGCGGCTATCTGATTTGGTGAAGGCTGCCGGTCTTGCTTACGAGATGAAGACAGAGCTCACCATCTGCAGCATCGTTGACAGAACCGACTGCGGACCTTTGCTGCAGAGCCAAATGGAGGGTCTGAATCAGAGGCTCAGACGGTTTTGCGACCGTGTTGGCTGCAGATTTATTGACTTGCGCCATAGCGTGGTGGGGTTTCGGGGTCCGCTGAATAGTCAGGAGTTCACTACACTCAGCTGGCGGCTACACGGGTAGCGGAGGCTGTGTGGCGTGGACTGGGCGGTTTTCTAGTTTAGAAGGCCTCGGGAAAGTACGAGGTGGGCTGCAATCTCAAAGGGTGCATGGAAAATACAGAACGTGCTTGGATCAAGGAACAGTCGGAATTGTAGTTGTAAATTGTTGTAGTTGTGCTGGGAAAGTCTCTGAGCTTCAATCGGTAATAGAAAGCACAGAAGCTGAAATCGTTATAGGTACAGAAAGCTGGCTTAAGCCTGAAATAGGTACTGCAGAAATTTTTACGAAGTCTCAGACGGTGTTCAGGCAAGATAGATTAGGCAGAATTGGTGGTGGAGTGTTTGTGTCTGTCAGCAGTGGTTTATCTTGTAGTGAAGTCGAAGTAGATACTCCGTGCGAATTGGTATGGGTGGAGGTTATACTTAACAGACGAACTAAGTTAATAATTGGCTCCTTCTACCGACCCCCAGACTCCGATGATATAGTTGCTGAACAGTTCAGAGAAAATTTGAGTCTCGTAACAAATAAATACCCCACTCATACAGTTATAGTTGGCGGGGACTTCAACCTTCCCTCGATATGTTGGCAAAAATACTTGTTCAAAACCGGTGGTAGGCAGAAAACTTCTTCCGAGATTGTCCTAAATGCTTTCTCCGAAAATTATTTCGACCAGTTAGTCCACAAACCCACGCGAATTGTAAATGGTTGCGAAAACATACATGACCTCTTAGCCACAAACAATCCAGAGCTAATAGGGAGCATCATGACTGATACAGGGATTAGTGACCACAAGGTCGTAGTAGCTAGGCTCAATACCGTTTCCTCAAAATCCACCACAAACAAATGCATAACAATTTTATTTAAAAAAGCGGACAATGTGTCACTAGAAGCCTTCCTAAGAGACAATCTCCATTCATTCCGAACTGACTATGCAAATGTAGACGAGATGTGGCTCAAATTCAAAGATATAGTAGCAACAGCAATTGAGAAATTCATACCTCATCAATTGGTAAGAGAAGGAACTGATCCCACGTGGTACACAAAAAAGGTCCGAACGCTGTTGCAGAGACAACGGAAAAAGCATGCGAAGTTCAGAAGAACGCGAAATCCCGAAGATTGGCTGAAATTTACAGACGCACGAAATTTGGCACGGACTTCAATGCAAAATGCCTTTAATAGGTTCCACAACGAAACATTGTCTCGAAATTTGGTAGAAAATCCGAAGAAATTCTGGTCGTATGTAAAGTACACAAGCGGCAAGACGCAGTCAATACCTTTGCTGCGCAGTGCCGATGGTACTGTTACCGACGACTGTGCCGCTAAAGTGGAGTTATTGAACGCAGTTTTCCGAAATTCCTTCACCAGGGAAGACGAATGGAATATTCCAGAATTTGAAACACGAACATCTGCTAGCATGAGTTTCTTAGAAGTAGATACCTTAGGGGTTGCGAAGCAATTCAAATCGCTTGATACGGGCAAGTCTTCAGGTCCAGATTGTATACCGATTAGGTTCCTTTCAGATTACGCTGATACAATAGCTCTCTACTTAGCAATCATATACAACAGCTCGCTCACCGATAGGTCTGTACCTACAGACTGGAAAATTGCGCAGGTTCCACCAGTGTTTAAGAAGGGTAGTAGGAGTAATCCATCGAACTACAGACCTATATCATTGACGTCGGTTTGCAGTAGGGTTTTGGAGCACATACTGTATTCAAACATTATGAATCACCTCGAAGGGAACGATCTATTGATACGTAATCAGCATGGTTTCAGAAAACATCGTTCTTGTGCAACGCAGCTACCTCTTTATTCGCACGAAGTAATGGCCGCTATCAACAGGGGATCTCAAGTTGATTCCGTATTTCTAGATTTCCGGAAAGCTTTTGACACCGGTCCTCACAAGCGACTTCTAATCAAACTGCGGGCCTATGGGGTATCGTCTCAGCTGTGCGACTGGATTCGTGATTTCCTGTCAGGAAGGTCGCACTTCGTAGTAATAGACGGCAAATCATCGAGTAAAACTGCAGTGATATCAGGTGTTCCCCAGGGAAGCGTCCTGGGACCTCTGCTGTTCCTGATCTATATAAATGGCCTGAGTGACAATCTGAGCAGTTCTCTTAGGTTGTTCGCAGATGATGCAGTAATTTACCGTCTAGTAAGGTCATCCGAAGACCAGTATCAGTTGCAAAGCGAATTAGAAAAGATTGCTGTATGGTGTGGCAGGTGGCAGTTGACGCTAAATAACGAAAAGTGTGAGGTGATCCACACGAGTTCCAGAACAAATCCGTTGGAATTCGATTACTCGATAAATAGTACAATTCTCAAGGCTGACAATTCAACTAAGTACCTGGGTGTTAAAATTACGAACAACTTCAGTTGGAAAGACCACATAGATAATATTGTGGGGAAGGCGAGCCAAAGGTTGCGTTTCATTGGCAGGACACTTAGAAGATGCAACAAGTCCTCTACAGAGACAGCTTATACTACACTCGTTCGTCCTCTGTTAGAATATTGCTGCGCGGTGTGGGATCCTTACCAGGTGGGATTGACGGAGGACATCGAAAGGGTTCAAAAAAGGGCAACTCGTTTTGTATTATCACGTAATAGGGGAGAGAGTGTGGCAGATATGATACGTGAGTTGGGATGGAAGTCATTAAAGCAAAGTCGTTTTTCGTCGCGGCGAGATCTATTTACGAAATTTCAGTCACCAACTTTCTCTGCCGAATGCGAAAATATTTTGTTGAGCCCAACCTACATAGGTAGGAATGATCATAAAAAAAAAAAAGAGAAATCAGAGCTCGAACAGAGCGGTTTAGGTGTTCGTTTCTCCCGCGCGCTGTTCGGGAGTGGAATGGTAGGGAGACGGTATGATTGTGGATCGATGAACCCTCTGCCAAGCACTTAAATGTGAGTTGTAGAGTAATAATGTAGATGTAGATGCAGACGATACCAAGCTTGTGTCGCGTCAGTCTGTCGCCAGTTCGAGCACCTGCTTTAGGTAAATTATGTCCTACCCACAAAAAAGGCCCTTTGCAGGGCCGACACGATTTGTAAAAGAATTTCTGTACGTGACCTAACTGCTGTCGACGCGTTTGTTACCGGTATGTCATATCATGAAACTACAACGGATGTGTGGGCACCCCGGCGGATTCGCCCCCAGGCCCACAGAGCGGAAGGCTGGCGCGCAACCACCGAGCGTGGGGGCCGCCTTGGATACATCGCCATCTCCGGCAGGCAAAGCATTCGCGGTCATGCGTTGTCCTGAACCTCCGGCAACAGGGCAATCCCGCAGCCAATCGGAGCACACGGGGCCAGGTTTCCGTAGTTTCCGACTTACAAAACGTATTTTTCAAGATCTTTACGAAGTGGGAGAGTGGCCATGCATATGAAAAAAACTGTATTCCATTTGAATTTACTGACGTGTCAAAGCACTGCACTGGACAGATCATTGAATATTGTGGAGGAGCAGTTGAATTTAGTGGCACTACATTTTTCAATGCTGTTATCTATTGGTCCCCTAACTCTGGTTTCAGGGCATTTCTGTTTTAAGGAGTAAGATTTCTTGTTTCACTTTATGCAAAACTATTTGTATATGGTGAATTAACATTAATTTCAAAAGTGATTTTCTGAGGCAAAGAATGTTGAAAGATCTTCTAAATTCACGTCATCTAATGCAAAGTATTATGCCAAACCGCACTATAGGGGAATAGTAGCACAACTGTAGACATTTTTGTTCATTCTTTATTATTGGGGGCGGGACATTCTATTACTATAAGGGTAAAATAACCTTTGATGCAGAATTTTACCGCACACAAATGTTAAATATAATTACAAACAGTTTAGAAATGTTAATCTATTGGCAACAGAGACTTTTCTAAACCTCACTAGAGGGCAAGAATAGCTGGAAGTTTATAAGTGGAGATAACATAGACGATAAATATAATGATTTCCTCATGCTTTTCTCATGCTTTTCTATTAGAACATTTAAAACAGAATGCTGGCACTAAGTGGCAACCTGCATGGCTGACCGATGGGATAAAAATATTATGTATAAGCTGCAGTCAAATGAAAACGAAACAGATAGGAGAAAAAGTAAGTAAACTGTTTATTGTTTCAAAAATGACAGCCATAAGTTTTAACATATTTTGCCCACTGTGAGGCAATGTGGTTAATGCCTTCATGGGAAAGTGTTTTCAGTAGTCTAGGCAACCTTGATTGTACCCAGGCGTACACCTCTTCATCTGCAGAAAATCTACGGCCATGAACGCCCATCTTCAGAATTCCAAAAAGCAAGGAAACCGTATGGGGAGATGTCGGAACCGTATGGAAGATGTGTAAGTCCTTTCTAGTGAAACTTCTGCAGTCTATTCGAAACAACCTTGACAACATGACCAATCGAGCTACAACAGCCCGCTTCTGTAAACTGTCAAAGAAAGGCCAGAAGCATGTGGTACGTAAATAGAATCGGCAATTCTCAAAACAGAGCTAAAACCACCTTCTTTCTTCTGGGAATCATATAACTGTTAGGAAATGGCTTACCAAGACTTCTATCTCAAATACATCTTTGTGACAGTGAAAAAGGGGAGACAATAATAAAATCGCTGAAGACTAAAGACTCTGAAGGATATGACATGATATTTAGCAGGATATTAAGGGACTGTTCCATATATATTAACCCAGTACTTAGCCACATTTGTAATTTTTGCTTTAGGAATGGTGAGTATCGTGAACAATTTAAGTATCCAGTAGTAAAACCTGTTTATAAAAAAGGACAGAGGGATAATGTAGCCAGTTTTAGATATACTTCCATGCCATCGGTGTTTCCAAAAGTTATTGAAAAGCTTTACGTATAGCGGTAATTAATCATTTCCGTTCACATAATTTTCTGTCAAAAGTACTGTTTGGTTCCGGAAGAGGCTGAACAATTCTAAACGCCATGTTATCTTTTCTTAGAGAGGCACTAGACGGATTAAACAAAAGCTGCGAACATAATGCATCTTCTTTGATTTAACTACGACCTTTGACTGTGTGGAGCACCAAATATTACTGCAGAACTTGAGCCTTTGTGAAATAACAGAAGTATCTCACTACTGAATCCTGTCATTCCTTCAGAACAGCAGTAAAAAGGTCATTCTGCACAGTAATGAAAGAAGATGTGAGGTTGCTTTTGATTTGGGCATTTCTGGTAAAGATACCGTCCTGGTAGAAGGATGCAACATACGCATTGTATCAAAAACTGCACTTAAAGACAGAAATTCGTGGGTTGTAGAAAATAAATGGATGCTAAATCACAGTAAGACTCAGTTTTCACAGTTTATAACACGCATTTCAACTAAAACAAGCATTTTGATTATATAGAATGGATATATGATTAGTGAGTCAGAACAGTTCAAGTTTCTAAGTGTTCAGGTAGACAGTAAACTTAATGCTGGTCTATTCACCTTTAGAAGAGTGCTGCAATAAGTAAGGGTCCAACAAGAAAATTTATCTTGTTTGCTTACTTTCATTAGTGTGTGACATACAGCATTATATTCTATGGTAACTATTCCCATTCAGAAAGGGTATTTTTGGCTTAGAAATGTGTAGTTCGAGAAGTATGTGCTGTAAGTTCGTTAACCTCTTATCGACCCCTTTTCAGGCATCTGGGCCTCTCAATACTTTTTTTTTAGTGTTGTTTGTTGGTCACAATGTGAGCTTATTCCCAAGGATTGGCAGCTTTCTACTCAGTTAATTCTAGGCAGAAATCCAGTCTACATTTCGATCCCACCTTCTTGACTGTTGTGCATTTTCTCTCAGTAAGCTATCGCAAGAATGAAGAAATATTAGTAGTAATCCTTGCATTTTCAAGTATAAAGTGAAAAATTTACCGCCGCGTGGTGTAGCTGAGTGGTCTGAGGCGTCTTGTCACGGTCCGCGCGGCTTCCCCCCTTCGGAGGTTCGAATCCTCCCTCGGGCATGGGTGTGTGTGCGTGTGTCGTCCTTAGCGTAAGTTAGTTTAAGTTAGATTAACTAGTGTGTAATGCCCGCATCTCGTGGTCGTGCGGTAGCGTTCTCGCTTCCCACGCCCGGGTTCCCGGGTTCGATTCCCGGCGGGGTCAGGGATTTTCTCTGCCTCGTGATGGCTGGGTGTTGTGTGCTGTCCTTAGGTTAGTTAGGTTTAAGTAGTTCTAAGTTCTAGGGGACTTATGACCACAGCAGTTGAGTCCCATAGTGCTCAGAGCCATTTGAACCATTTTTGAACTAGTGTGTAAGCTTTGGGACCGATGACGTCAGCAGTTCGGTCCCATAAGACTTACCACAAATTTCCGATTTTATTTTGAAAAATTTACTCATGGTTCTCTCATTCTATCCCGTCGGGAAGAACTTGAAAAAAAAAATTTAACCCAATAACTGTGTTACATTGTTGATTATGGTAATACATACTCGCAGCTAGTCATCTGCATACGCTTGGCCTACATTTTATTTCATCCATGCTGATCCCATGTACTGACCACTTCCACAGCCATGGAGATTCGCTTCTCAGTTTTGTCCAACGGAACTAGGTGTGTAAATAAAAATAAACATAACGATCCTACGGGTCAAGTTTTGACCCAACTGTATCATCAGTTACGATTGCAATTGGCACAGGATGGTCGAGATTGGACCGTGGACCAATGGAAGTGGTCTAGCGGTTCTAGGCGCTCAGTCCGGAGCCGCGTGACTGCTACGGTCGCAGGTTCGAATCCTGCCTCGGGCATGGATGTGTGTGATGTCCTTAGGTTAGTTAGGTTTAAGTAGTTCTAAGTTCTAGGGGACTGATGACCATAGATGTTAAGTCCCATAGTGCTCAGAGCCATTTGAACCATTTTTGAACCAATGGAAGTGTGTCAGCCGCTCAGATAAACCATGCTTCTTGTTATAAAATGTCGATAGCGTGTCAAAATACGCCGTAATCC